>NC_088422.1:9479273-9519273 GCF_034236695.1 Oncorhynchus nerka | reverse complement strand
TATTGCAGGGCCTTATCCCCAATCTATCGCCTTAATGCTGAGTGTTACTATTTCTACTACTAGACTACTGAAGAGATGCTATTACAAACACACACAACAATGGTGTACTATTTAATACTATTTATTTAAACTGCTGCCACTATTCACCATATTTCTTGGGAATAACATTAATCCTTGACATAGCACATTTCATAATTTATACTGTTTATACTGCTTTTTATACTGTTATATATTTGATTTTGCTTTGACTGTGACGAATAGGAGTAAACGTTGATTTGATTTACTATTACGACTACTCTAGGTTGACTCTAAAATCCACATGTCCTGTGTATGTGTGAGTGTTCTGTGTGTGTGTGAGTGTTCTGTGTATGTGTGAGTGTTCTGTATGTGTGAGTGTTCTGTGTGTGTGAGTGTTCTGTGTATGTGTCAGTGTTCTGTGTATGTGTGAGTGTTCTGTGTATGTGTGAGTGTTCTGTGTATGTGTGAGTGTTCTGTGTGTGTGAGTGTTCTGTGTATGTGTGAGTGTTCTGTGTACGTGTGAGTGTTCTGTGTATGTGTGAGTGTTCTGTGTGTGTGAGTGTTCTGTGTATGTGTGAGTGTTCTGTGTATGTGTGAGTGTTCTGTGTATGTGTGAGTGTTCTGTGTGTGTGAGTGTTCTGTGTATGCGTGAGTGTTCTGTGTATGTGTGAGGGTTCTGTGTATGTGTGAGTGTTCTGTGTATGCGTGAGTGTTCTGTGTATGCGTGAGTGTTCTGTGTATGCGTGAGTGTTCTGTGTATGCGTGAGTGTTCTGTGTATGCGTGAGTGTTCTGTGTATGCGTGAGTGTTCTGTGTATGTGTGAGTGTTCTGTGTATGTGTGAGTGTTCTGTGTATGCGTGAGTGTTCTGTGTATGCGTGAGTGTTCTGTGTATGTGTGAGGGTTCTGTGTATGTGTGAGTGTTCTGTGTATGTGTGAGGGTTCTGTGTATGTGTGAGTGTTTTATGTATGTGTGAGTGTTCTGTGTATGCGTGAGTGTTCTGTGTATGCGTGAGTGTTCTGTGTATGCATGAGTGTTCTGTGTATGCGTGAGTGTTCTGTGTATGCGTGAGTGTTCTGTGTATCTAAACTCAATCACTGTGTTTATGTAAACAACCTAATGTTGTTGTTTTTTTTTACAGAAAAGCAGAAGCTTAAAAGGGCAATATCCGTCCTGAAAAAAATAATAGCACTGCGATTTTAACCTCATAACAACACTTTTAAATCTGTTTAAATGAAGTAAAGGTTGCATGTTGAATCACTTTTCCCTCCTGGCCCCTTGCTTTTGCTGTTTGGGTTTACTACAGTTGGATATATTAGAACTGCATGGCTAAACATTACATAAGAAAGCCATTGAAGGCCCCTGCTTACTGTATGACATGCTGAGTGGTGTCCTCTGTTAACCCAAAGGCCTTTTATCTGATCACTATTCTTACTGATACCGGGGACATCGTTTGATGGTCAAGTCCTAAAAAGATACAGTGTACAAAACCTCGCTGTTTACGTTTGATATCCTGTCTCATTATGAGAAAACACACACACACACACACACACACACACACACACACACACACACACACACACACACCCACACACACCCACACACACACACACACACACACACACACACACACACACACACACACATTTTTCTAACCTCGGGTTACCTAAATGTGTGCATGTGAGACAGAGACAGTTCAAGTTACTGCAACGACAGGGGTGGGGCACGAATCTGGTCCATTCATTTCTTTTCAATAATTTCTCAAAAAACTGAAAAGGAGAAGTGATTTTATTTCAAACGTTTTTTACATTTTGGAATTTAAAAAATTAAAATCACTTCATGAATTGACTGACTTCACAATTGAAATTGACCCCCAACCGTAATATGAAGATGTCAGTGTTTGCAGCTGTTACACAGAAGCAGTTGGCCCATCGGAAGTTGTGGCTTGCTGCCCACATCTTTACATGGGGGAAGAGAGGTCGTTGATTACGGAAACTCCCTGCATTGCTTCCTGTTGCGTGATAGATCTTACACAGACAGGACTGCCCCCTCTTTATCCCAAACCCTCCTCCACTCCATTAACCCCCTCAATTCAAATCAACTGGCATTCCAACGCTGTGACTCACTCCTCGCTAGAATACAAAGGATTCAAGGCGGTCCATTGGATAGAAACTGGAGAGGAAGAGAGGAGTTACACCCTCCTTCCTGGGGGAGGGGGGGCGGGGGCGGGGGCGGCGGGGGGGTGGTGAGAGGCAGCAGGGAGAGGAAGCCGATTAACAGAAAAGTTCCCCAGGAAGGAGGGTGTAAAGTATCTGAGAAGAAGTGTCTCAACTTGCATAAAGGGAGGGTGTGTGCAGAGAGATTAGTGGAGAGATTCCTATGTACTTTTGCACAACATGGGAGGAAATGCAGAGTTCAATGAAAGACCATATAATGACCATATATTCTCATACTGTCATGTATTGTTGAGTGCGAGAGTCATAATCCTAGTGTAAAAAGAGAATATATATATATATATAATATATATATATATACTAATTCTCAGAACATTCATTAGATGATTTTTCAGATCATTCAAATAGGAAATGAATCATCTTAAAGTTTCAATCAAATTGCCAGATTTTCGGTGGCATAGCTGGATAAGACTCTGTCAAGAGGAGGGGGGGGGGGGGGGGGGCACGTGAGTTTGCAAAACAGAGGTTTTGAGATCCAGTCTTGGTTAAATCTGGTCAGGGAGGAAGTGGTACTGGTAAGAAAGCAGTGTGATGTCTGTTACACTATAAGACACAGTAGTGTGATGTCTGTTACACTATAAGACACAGTAGTGTGATGTCTGTTACACTATAAAACACAGTAGTGTGATGTCTGTTACACTATAAGACACAGTAGTGTGATGTATGTTACACTATAAGACACAGTAGTGTGATGTCTGTTACACTATAAGACACAGTAGTGTGATGTCTGTTACACTATAAGACACAGTAGTGTGATGTCTGTTACACTATAAGACACAGTAGTGTGATGTCTGTTACACTATAAGACACAGTAGTGTGATGTCTGTTACACTATAAGACACAGTAGTGTGATGTCTGTTACACTATAAGACACAGTAGGGTCTCTCACACAAATGTTGTTTTGTCACATTTTAAAACATTCAACATTAATGATGCATTTGACCACCATGGGGAGACATGCGGTAACCGTGGCCCTTAGGTAACACGGTAGCCTACTGCAGAGAGTAACAGTGGCCCTAGGTAACACGGTATCCTACAGCAGACAGTAACAGTGACCCTAGGTAACACGGTATCCTACTGCAGACAGTAACAGTGGCCCTAGGTAACACGGTATCCTACTGCAGACAGTAACAGTGACCCTAGGTAACACGGTATCCTACTGCAGACAGTAACAGTGGCCCTAGGTAACACGGTATCCTACTGCAGACAGTAACAGTGACCCTAGGTAACACGGTATCCTACTGCAGACAGTAACAGTGGCCCTAGGTAACACGGTATCCTACTGCAGACAGTAACAGTGGCCCTAGGTAACACGGTATCCTACAGCAGACAGTAACAGTGACCCTAGGTAACACGGTATCCTACTGCAGACAGTAACAGTGGCCCTAGGTAACACGGTATCCTACTGCAGACAGTAACAGTGACCCTAGGTAACACGGTATCCTACTGCAGACAGTAACAGTGGCCCTAGGTAACACGGTATCCTACTGCAGACAGTAACAGTGACCCTAGGTAACACGGTATCCTACTGCAGACAGTAACAGTGGCCCTAGGTAACACGGTATCCTACTGCAGACAGTAACAGTGGCCCTAGGTAACACGGTATCCTACTGCAGACAGCAACAGTGGCCCTAGGTAACACGGTATCCTACTGCAGAGAGTAACGGTGGCCCTAGGTAACACGGTATCCTACTGCAGACAGTAACAGTGGCCCTAGGTAACACGGTATCCTACTGCAGAGAGTAACGGTGGCCCTAGGTAACATGGTATCCTACTGCAGACAGTAACGGTAGCTCTAGGTAACACGGTATCCTACTGCAGACAATAACAGTATCCTAATGCAGACAGTAACAGTGGCCCTAGGTAACACGGTATCCTACTGCAGACAGTAACAGTGGCCCTAGGTAACACGGTATCCTACTGCAGACAGTAACGGTGACCCTAGGTAACACGGTATCCTACTGCAGACAGTAACAGTATCCTACTGCAGACAGTAACAGTGGCCCTAGGTAACACGGTATCCTACTGCAGACAGTAACAGTGGCCCTAGGTAACACGGTATCCTACTGCAGACAGCAACAGTGGCCCTAGGTAACACGGTATCCTACTGCAGAGAGTAACGGTGGCCCTAGGTAACACGGTATCCTACTGCAGACAGTAACAGTGGCCCTAGGTAACACGGTATCCTACTGCAGAGAGTAACGGTGGCCCTAGGTAACATGGTATCCTACTGCAGACAGTAACGGTAGCTCTAGGTAACACAGTATCCTACTGCAGACAGTAACAGTATCCTAATGCAGACAGTAACCGTGGCCCTAGGTAACACGGTATCCTACTGCAGACAGTAACAGTGGCCCTAGGTAACACGGTATCCTACTGCAGACAGTAACGGTGACCCTAGGTAACACGGTATCCTACTGCAGACAGTAACAGTATCCTACTGCAGACAGTAACAGTGGCCCTAGGTAACACGGTATCCTACTGCAGACAGCCACAGTGGCCCTAGGTAACACGGTAGCCTACTGCAGACAGTAACGGTGGCCCTAGGTAACACGGTATCCTACTGCAGACAGTAACAGTGGCCCTAGGTAACACGGATCCTACTGCAGACAGTAAAGTTGGCCCTAGGTAACACGGTATCCTACTGCAGACAGTAACAGTGGCCCTAGGTAACACGGATCCTACTGCAGACAGTAAAGTTGGCCCTAGGTAACACGGTATCCTACTGCAGACAGTAACAGTGGCCCTAGGTAACACGGTAGCCTACTGCAGACAGTAACAGTGGCCCTAGGTAACACGGTATCCTACTGCAGACAGTAACAGTATCCTACTGCAGACAGTAACGGTAGCCCTAGGTAACATGGTAGCCTACTGCAGACAGTAACAGTGGCCCTAGGTAACACGGTAGCCTACTGCAGACAGTAACAGTGGCCCTAGGTAACACGGTATCCTACTGCAGACAGTAACAGTATCCTACTGCAGACAGTAACGGTAGCCCTAGGTAACACGGTAGCCTACTGCAGACAGTAACAGTGGCCCTAGGTAACACGGTATCCTACTGCAGACAGTAACGGTAGCCCTAGGTAACACGGTAGCCTACTGCAGACAGTAACAGTGGCCCTAGGTAACACGGTATCCTACTGCAGACAGTAACAGTGGCCCTAGGTAACACGGTATCCTACTGCAGACAGTAACGGTGGCCCTAGGTAACATGGTATCCTACTGCAGACAGTAAAGTTGGCCCTAGGTAACACGGTATGCTACTGCAGACAGTAACAGTGGCCCTAGGTAACACGGTAGGCTACTGCAGACAGTAACGGTGGCCCTAGGTAACACGGTAGCCTACTGCAGACAGTAACGGTAGCCCTAGGTAACAGGGTATCCTACTGCAGACAGTAACGGTATCCCTAGGTAACACGGTATCCTACTGCAGACAGTAACGGTATCCTACTGCAGACAGTAACAGTATCCTACTGCAGACAGTAACGGTATCCTACTGCAGACAGTAACGGTAGCCCTAGGTAACACGGTATCCTACTGCAGACAGTAACGGTATCCTACTGCAGACAGTAACGGTAGCCCTAGGTAACAGGGTATCCTACTGCAGACAGTAACGGTATCCCTAGGTAACACGGTATCCTACTGCAGACAGTAACGGTATCCTACTGCAGACAGTAACGGTATCCTACTGCAGACAGTAACGGTATCCTACTGCAGACAGTAACAGTATCCTACTGCAGACAGTAACGGTATCCTACTGCAGACAGTAACGGTAGCCCTAGGTAACACGGTATCCTACTGCAGACAGTAACGGTATCCTACTGCAGACAGTAACGGTATCCTACTGCAGACAGTAACAGTATCCTACTGCAGACAGTAACAGTATCCTACTGCAGACAGTAACGGTATCCTACTGCAGACAGTAACGGTATCCTACTGCAGACAGTAACGGTAGCCCTAGGTAACAGGGTATCCTACTGCAGACAGTAACGGTATCCCTAGGTAACACGGTATCCTACTGCAGACAGTAACGGTATCCTACTGCAGACAGTAACGGTATCCTACTGCAGACAGTAACAGTATCCTACTGCAGACAGTAACGGTATCCTACTGCAGACAGTAACGGTATCCTACTGCAGACAGTAACGGTAGCCCTAGGTAACAGGGTATCCTACTGCAGACAGTAACGGTAGCCCTAGGTAACAGGGTATCCTACTGCAGACAGTAACGGTAGCCCTAGGTAACACGGTATCCTACTGCAGACAGTAACGGTATCCTACTGCAGACAGTAACGGTATCCTACTGCAGACAGTAACGGTATCCTACTGCAGACAGTAACGGTATCCTACTGCAGACAGTAACGGTATCCTACTGCAGACAGTAACGGTAGCCCTAGGTAACACGGTAACCTACTGCAGACAGTAACGGTATCCTACTGCAGACAGTAACGGTAGCCCTAGGTAACACGGTAACCTACTGCAGACAGTAACGGTATCCTACTGCAGACAGTAACAGTATCCTACTGCAGACAGTAACGGTATCCTACTGCAGACAGTAACGGTAGCCCTAGGTAACACGGTATCCTACTGCAGACAGTAACGGTATCCTACTGCAGACAGTAACGGTATCCTACTGCAGACAGTAACGGTATCCTACTGCAGACAGTAACGGTAGCCCTAGGTAACACGGTATCCTACTGCAGACAGTAACGGTATCCTACTGCAGACAGTAACGGTATCCTACTGCAGACAGTAACGGTAGCCCTAGGTAACACGGTATCCTACTGCAGACAGTAACGGTAGCCCTAGGTAACACGGTATCCTACTGCAGACAGTAACAGTATCCTACTGCAGACAGTAACGGTATCCTACTGCAGACAGTAACGGTAGCCCTAGGTAACACGGTAACCTGCTGCATCAAGTTTAGTTAAGCGTGTTTGTTTAATTATAGTATCTAACAGAACACCATCCCTGATGTTGGATGTGGACTGTTGTTCATATTGGACAGCAGGGACAGACAGGCCAGATGGTCTGGTCCATCTTTAGTCAATAGGACTCATGTAAAGTTGTGCAAAGTGACTTTAAAAAAAATATATATATAATAATCATAATAATAGGAGTGACAAGGAAAAATAAATTGTTGAGAAAAAAATGGTCTGGTAAACAATGGGCTTGTATGCTAGAAAATCCCTGTTGGGCTGCTTCCTGTATAGTTCATTATGGTATGAACAAAATGGTTTGTATAATGGTAGTGTGAGAATGCTATGTTAATATTTTTTTCAAGTCAATAAGAATAGTTCATGTTGTGCCAAAGGTGTGTCACTTAATCAAGATAATAAAATACAAAAATGGTCAATTATTGCTTCTTGACATTTCTGATGTTCATTCTTGAAATTGTTTGAGACGTGACTAAACCTTTTAGTTTGTAAGTCAGTCAAAGACATTTGGCCTCCAGTGAGAAGTTCAGTATCGATGCAATACATTCTCATCGCTCCCTATCACTCATGCCATTGTATTATTCTTTATGAAAACACTCCCTCATGAACACACCCAGCCCAGCCTAATGGGAAAGCTGTGCAGGGGACTATAGTCTGCCTGTGACCAACAGCAACTTTAGAAGTCAGAGCACTTCCTCTTTCTTACATTCCATCACATTCTATTATGAAAGGATGTGGTCAACAATGATTGGCATGTGTGTCACGCTCACAAAGTTTTCTCAGTCAAAAGATCTCCAAAAGTTGTGGTAACTTAGAATGGCACAGGTTATGTTAATGTAGAATGGCACAGGTTATGTTAATTTAGAATGGCACAGGTTATGTTAATGTAGAATGGCACAGGTTATGTTGTCTTAGAATGGCACAGGTTATGTTAATGTAGAATGGCACAGGTTATGTTAATGTAGAATGGCACATGTTATGTTAATGTAGAATGGCACAGGTTATGTTAATGTAGAATGGCACAGGTTATGTTAATGTAGAATGGCACAGGTTATGTTAATGTAGAATGGCACAGGTTATGTTAATGTAGAATGGCACAGGTTATGTTAATGTAGAATGGCACAGGTTATGTTAATGTAGAATGGCACAGGTTATGGGAACTTAGAATGGCACAGGTTATGGGAACGTATAATGTATCGTGTCTGGAAGTGGCCTAACTCTAACCTAGACCGACTAAATGGTCTAAATGGTGAACTCACAACAATTCAATCATCTGAAACGATCAAATAAATAAAATAAAATAAAATGTATTTATAAAGCCCTTCTTACATCAGCTGATATCTCAAAGTGCTGTACAGAAACCCAGCCTAAAACCCCAAACAGCAAACAATGCAGGTGTAGAAGCACGGTGGCTAGGAAAAACTCCCTAGAAAGGCAGGAACCTAGGAAGAAACCTAGAGAGGAACCAGGCCAGGGGGTTGGCCAGTCCTCTTGAGGGGTGGCCAGTATGAGGGGTGGCCAGTCCTCTCCTGGCTGTGCCGGGTGGAGATTATAACAGAACATGGCCAAGATGTTCAAATGTTCATAAATGACCAGCATGGTCAAATAATAGTAATCACAGTGAACAGGTCAGGGTTTCATAGCCTGCAGGCAGAACAGTTAAAACTGGAGCAGCAGCACGGCCAGGTGGCCTGTGGGGACAGCAAGGAGTCATCATGCCAGGTAACAAATAACATAACACCTCTACATCAAGAGAGGTTGTGCTGAAAACCACGTGGTCAACAGTGGCCCGTAGTAGGCCTGTGTTCAACTAGGAGGGCTACAGCTGACGAGGCATTAGACACCACCTTTATCCACCGTTATCCACCATTATCCACCGTTATCCACCATTGTCCACCGTTATCCACCATTATCCACCATTATCCACCATTATCCACCGTTATCCACCATTAACCACCCTTATCCACCATTATCCACCGTTATCCACCATTATCCACCATTAACCACCATTATACACTGTTAACCACCATTATCCACCGCTATCCACCATTATCCACCGCTATCCACCATTATCCACCGTTATCCACCATTATCCACCGTTATCCACCATTATCCACCATTATCCACCATTATTCGCCATTATCCGCCATTAACCACCATTATCCACCATTATCCACCACGATACGACGTTAACCACCATTATCTACCATTATCCACCGTTATCCGCCATTAACCGCCATTATCCACCACAATACGACGTTAACCACCATTATCCACCGTTATCCACCATTAACCACCGTTATCCACCATTATCCTCCATTATCCACCGTTATCCACCATTAATCACCATTATCCACCGTCATCCACCATTAACCACCATTATCCACCATTGACCACCATTATCCACCGTTACCCACCATTATCCACCACTATCCACCATTTGTCGCCATTATCCATCATTATTCACCATTATCCACCGTTATCCACCATTATCCACCGTTATCCACCATTAACCACCGTTATCCACCATTATCCCCCTTTATCCACCATTATCCACCGTTATCCACCATTATCCACCGTTATCACCATTATCCACCGTTATCCACCATTATCCACCGTTATCCACCATTATCCCCCTTTATCCACCGTTATCCCCCTTTATCCACCACTATCCACCGTTATCACCATTATCCACCACTATCCACCGTTATCCACCACTATCCACCGTTATCACCATTATCCACCGTTATCCACCATTATCCACCGTTATCCACCATTATCCACCTTTATCCACCATTATCCACCATTAACCACCGTTATCTACTCCAGAAAGTAAATACGACAGCTGAAGGAATCACATTTTGAGAGCTGGGACGCCCAAAAACTGCAAGTGATCAGAGGGTGCAGGATTTCCCATGATGCTAGATTTCAGCTCTAGATCTATGATCTACTACCACAAATGTTCTGATCATAATGTGATAGGCAGAAAGTCTTTCCTTCCCGGACTGTGTTCTGATTTGTCAGAAGATATGATGCAGATGCATACCTCAGATATTGCCCTTTGAATAATTAAGAATGGACTGTAATACTGTATCACGATTAACTAACCTGAAAATACCTATGAAATAAGACTCAACCATATAAGTTCACCGAGTGACTGCTGACTGCTGCTGTGTAGGCCTAATCTGATCTACATTTTACACTGTGACAACAGAAGCCAGTCAGTGATGTAATACTGTGATGTAACTCATAGGAAGTTCCATGTAAATGACTCTAAATCTGACATTACCAGGTTTCTAGCTACAATATAGTAGCACTGAACCTCTGTCCTCGTGCAATCTGCATAACGTCAATTTTGTCATCCTGGAAACGTCATACTTTCTGCATAACTGATGAAAGGATCATGAGTAATGCTGTTTTTGAATTTGGCATGATTAATTATAAACTGTTTATTTTACAGTCTGTTTTAAGATTGTACTTATCTGTTATTTACATATTAGCAGTTGTCACATTTCATGCCCAAATCATCTTTAAGTAGCCATATTGAGCTACACTACAATCAATTTAGGACACTTTTAGATGATTTGGACATGAAAAACAACAAATTATTATCGGGGTATTGACTTGCATTGTTTTTTGGCACACAGATGAACATTTTGGAGACAGTGGCCAGGTAAACAACACCTAATCAATTATACTGTCTATCTTAGCCGGCTTACAGGGTACGGTAACCAACATTCTGTCATTTAGGTGAACTACCCATTTAATATCCTGTTACCACCTTGTTACCACCCTGTTACCACCTTGTTACCGCCCTGTTACCACCCTGTTACCACCCTGCTACCACACTGTTACCACCCTGTTACCACCTTGTTACCACCCTGTTACCACCCTGTTACCACCTTGTTACCACCCTGTTACCACCCTGTTACCACCTTGTTACCACCCTGTTACCGCCTTGTTACCACCCTGTTACCACCCTGTTACCACCTTGTTACCACCCTGTTACCGCCTTGTTACCACCCTGTTACCACCTTGTTACCACCCTGTTACCACACTGTTACCACCCTGTTACCACCCTGTTACCACCTTGTTACCACCTTGTTACCACCTTGTTACCACCCTGCTACCACCCTGTTACCACCCTGTTACCACCCTGTTACCACCTTGTTACCACCTTGTTACCACCCTGCTACCACCCTGTTACCACCTTGTTACCACCCTGTTACCACCCTGATACCACCCTGCTACCACCCTGTTACCACCTTGTTACCACCCTGTTACCACCCTGTTACCACCCTGCTACCACACTGTTACCACCCTGTTACCACCTTGTTACCACCCTGTTACCACCCTGTTACCACCTTGTTACCACCCTGTTACCACCCTGTTACCACCTTGTTACCACCCTGTTACCGCCTTGTTACCACCCTGTTACCACCCTGTTACCACCTTGTTACCACCCTGTTACCGCCTTGTTACCACCCTGTTACCACCTTGTTACCACCCTGTTACCACACTGTTACCACCCTGTTACCACCCTGTTACCACCTTGTTACCACCTTGTTACCACCCTGCTACCACCCTGTTACCACCCTGTTACCACCTTGTTACCACCTTGTTACCACCTTGTTACCACCCTGCTACCACCCTGTTACCACCTTGTTACCACCCTGTTACCACCCTGATACCACCCTGCTACCACCCTGTTACCACCTTGTTACCACCCTGTTACCACCCTGCTACCACCTTGTTACCACCCTATTTACCACCCTATTTACCACCCTGTTACCACCCTGTTACCACCCTGATACCACCCTGTTACCACCCTGTTACCGCCTTGTTACCAGTTTGGAGTCCAATCTGTTTGGTACAGGCCTATAAAGATAAAGCCAATCATTTCTTTCAATATTGCAATCCTTATTCGTCCTAGAGGCAACATTTATTCAATGTAGGATCATAATACATAACTGAAACAGGACATCAAATAGGCATATTCCTTCCCCTGAACGGGTCAGTGTGTTCCCCCACCAAGACGACGGACGAAATGTCTATCTTTTGCTCTTGTGGCCTCAATGAATAGAAATAAATACCACTGTTTACCAGAGTGATGTTGTGTACTGTATTCTTCCACTCAGTGCTGGGTGTTTCCATCTTCTAGGCCCTGTGCGTTTTTAGGGGAACCAATCAACAACAAAAAACATGTGGAGATGGTTATTACATCATCCCTGAGGGGAAACCTCATGACACGGCATGTGGAGATGTGGGAGTGCAAGGAGAAAAACACTTCATGGGTTACAGAGTTTGAATCTCCTTTGCTGTTAGGTTATACTGTCCTCTGCTGTTCAAAGTGGACGCGACACTTCTAAAACGTTTTTTTGTTTGTTTACCAGGGCCTATATACAGTACATAAAGCATCTCAGAGTATGAGTGCTGATCTGGGAACAGTTTCACCTTTTAGATCATAATGAATATGATTACATGAACAGGGGAGACCTGATCATAGATCAGCACTAACCTAAGCAGATTTAAGGGACAACCTCACATCAAACTAATTGCATTTAGTAATGAAAAAAACAAACACTTATTGTGTTCCAGATAACTCATGTTGTCTACTCTAGTCGTATGATTGCATTCTGGTAGGGTGACAATCCAGGAAGGAAGGTTTTTTAAATGGGGCTGCAAAAACATCTTCCTCACCTTTAGGCTCCATCACTAAAGTTCTTGAGACTGTGTTCAACAACCTTCACTCACAATGTAATGTGTATTGTTGGTTGGCGCTATTCATTGTGAAAAGCTATTAAACATTTCTAGCACTGCTATCTTTGGCTAAACTCTGAATTTAATTGAAATGCAATGTTAGAGAGCAATTCCAAATAAACACTGACAAGGTGCACTCTGATGATGACAGGTAGGATTTTATTGGACAGCTGGCCTAGACTGGAAGTGGGGTTTCTGGACACTCAGAGCAGGTCTATACAGTACAGGTGTAGGATCTTCATTTGAGCTAGTTTGCTACAGCAGGAAAATAATCCTCCAGCCACAGGAAATGTGAATTATTATGTAGATTACAATTAACAGAAATGTTTGAATGGGGTTCATACAAATTTGACATTTTAAAGTGGAAATTGCAAACTTCAGAAGCTTTTTAAAAACTTACATACATCACACGTTTGCATTTCCTGCTTAAAATAAATTATTAAATTAAGGTCCTACGTCTGTAGGTTGGTTGCCTTGACAGAGTCATTTTGAAAAGGGCTCTCTGTGTCGTTAATGGAAGATTAGGGATTATGATTGAGGCTATTCTAGATTAGAAGGTTAGTTAGAAACGCTTGAGCCCCCATCCCATAATATGGGATGACATCAGAGGCATCACTGATTTGAGGGAATTTAGGGAAACTGGCCTCAAACTTGATTAGTATAGGTTTAGGTTAGGCCTACATTTATCACGTGAATTTGCCTTAAAATGCGTGCTCCAGTGCCTAACGGAACAGGAGTCGTATAGCCTAGACAAATGTCCCAAATCGCGACCGTGCGCATGAGCCCATGTTGCGCCCATGGTCGCACCTCCTTCTCCCTCTATGGGCCGGAAGCGGGATGTGATGTAAAAATTACATTGGAACTTTTTTCCTTGTGTGCTGATCCTCAGATCCATTGTAATACACCGAGAATCATCCACTTTTTTGCGATAATGATCCGGAAATTTTAATCAACAAGCGTGTCCGAAGGCCAGTCGAGTTGGGAAGGTCTATTGTCGGGATCCCGTAAATAACTCAAATCAGGTAAATTGATAATGTTATCGGTACAAAGAAACAAGCTGCATTTGCCTGGAACAGATAAAAGTTATCCCATGGCTGTTTATGTTGGAGTCTTTGTTGCGATTAACAAACGAACTCGGAGAGAGAAAAGTTTACGCTCGTCCTAGGACCTCTCAAACGTTACACCTCACTGTTGTAGACTAACTGTTGATTAAGTTATGGATATTGACAACAGAGTTATAAGGAATATCGAACATATTCGTTTAGGCCTATAATTATTTTTGTCTTTATTTTTATTTTATTTTTGAGGGGGGTTAACCGCCCAAACATAATCATTTCAAACCTTGCTTACATATGTATACGATCACGTCTATCGCTCCATTATGTAGGGAATACCTTGGGAACACATTTCCAAAATTAAAATCACTTGGAGCTGATTTGCTGGTGTTTTTACTGTGTTTAATGTCAACAACAAAAACACTTGGGGGGGCAAACAAAAATCCCCCGTGGGCCAGTTGGTGTACCCTGCTGTAGTTTTATCTGACGTTTGCTTATCCAAATGCACTTCACTTCTTTAAGTAGGCTGTTTCTTTTGGTTATTTTTAAATTTCACAGACTGCTTCTGAAGAGTAGACTGGTATGTAATTACGGGACCGCAGAGATAAGGCCACTGACAATAAAATAGTTGAAATCATACAAGTCATTCTCTTCTAACCGCGGCGCGTGCGTTATGCTTGGTTATAGCCAACATGTCTCCAAACTGAAGGCCTTGAGATTGCCAAACAAACCATTTTTTTGCCTAGTGGGACTGTCTAACTTGTTTTAGTTTTTCTGGCTAATATTGGGGGCCTTGAGGGAAAAAAAATGGGCCAATATGTTTTTCCTCATTTTGTTGTGTTACAACCTGCATTTAAAATGGGTTAAAATGTTTGTCACTGGATTAGACACAACAACCCATAATGTCAAAGTGGAGTTATGTTTTTAGAAATTTGTACAAATTAATTAAAAATGAAAAGCTGAAATGTCTTGAGTCAATAAGTATGGTAAGCTTAAATAAGTTCATAACAACATAATACGTTGGATGGATTCACTCTGTGTGCAGTAATAGTGTTTAACAGGATTTTTGAATGCCTACCTCATCGCTGTATCTCTGTACAATTATCTGAATTTCAAACACAGATTCAACCACAAACACCAGGGAGGTTTTGTAATGCCCGCAGAGAAGGGCACCTATTGGTAAATGAGTAGAAATTATGTACATACAGTTGAAGTCGGAAGTTCACATACACTTAGGTTGGAGTCATTGAAACTAGTTTTTCAACCACTCCACAAATTTCTTGTTAATAAACTATAGTTTTGGCAAGTCGGTTAGGACATCTACTTTGTGCATGACACAAGTAATTTTTCCAACAATTGTTTACAGACATATGATTTCACTTATAATTCACTGTATCACAATTCCAGTGGTTCAGAAGTTTCTGATAGGCTAATTGACATCATTTGAGTCAATTGGAGGTGTACCTGTGGATGTATTTCAAGGCCTACCTTCAAACTCAATGCCTCTTTGCATGACATCATGGGAAAATCAAATGAAATCAGCAAAGACCTCAGAATTGTTTTGTAGACCTCCACAAGTCTGGTTCATCCTTGGGAGCAATTTCCAAACGCCTGAAGGTACCACGTTCATCTGTATAAACAATAGTACGCAAGTATAAACACCATGGGACCATGCAGCCGTCATACCACTCAGGAAGGAGACGTGTTCTGTCTCCTAGATATGAACGTACTTTGGTGCAAAAAGTACAAATAAATCCCAGAACAACAGTAAAGGACCTTGTGAAGATGCTGGAGGAAACAGTTACAAAAGTATCTACATCCACAGTAAAATGAGTCCTACATCGACATAACCTGAAAGGCCGCTCAGAAAGGAAGAAACCACTGCTCCAAAACCGCCAATAAAAAGCCAGACTACAGTTTGCAACTGCACATGGGGACAAAGATCGTACTTTTTGAAGAAATGTCCTCTCATCTGATGAAACAAAATTAGAACTGTTTGGCCAAAATGACCATCGTTATGTTTGGAGGAGAAAGGGGGAGGCTTGCAAACCGAAGAACACCATCCCAACCATGAAGCACCGGGGTGGCAGCATCATTTTGTGGGGGTGTTTTGCTGCAGGAGGGACAGGTACACTTCACAAAATAGATGACATCATGAGGTAGGAAAATTATGTGGATATATTGAAGCAACATCTCAAGACATCAGTCAGGAAGTTAAAGCTTGGTCGCAAATGGGTCTTCCAAATGGACAATGACCCCAAGCATAGTTCCAACATTGTGGCAAAATAGCTTAAGGACAACAAAGTCAAGGTGTTGGAGTGGCCATCACAAAGCCCTGACCTCAATCCTATGTGGGCAAAACTGAAAAAGCGTGTGCGAGCAAGGAGGCCTATAAACCTGACTCAGTTACACCAGCTGTGTCAGGAGGAATGGGCCAAAATTCACCCAACTTATTGTGGGAAGCTTGTGGAAGTCTACCCAAAACGTTTGACCCAAGTTAAACAAATTAAAGGCAATGCTACCAAATACTAATTGAGTGTATGTAAACTTCTGACCCACTGGGAATGTGATGAAAAAAATAAAAGCTGAAATAAATAATTCTCTCTGCTATTCTGACATTTCACATTCTTAAAATAAAGTGGTGATCCTAACTGACCTAAGACAGGGAATTTTTACTCTGATTAAATGTCAGGAATTGTGAAAAACTGAGTTTAAATGTACGGTATTTGGCTAAGGTGTATGTAAACTTCAGACATCAACTGTATTCACTACCAGTCAAAGTTTGGACACACCTTCTCATCCAACGTTTTTTCTATATTGTACAATAATAGTGAAGACATCAATACTATGAAATAACACATATGGAATCATGTAGTAACCAAAAAAGTGTTAAAAAAAATCTAAATCTATTTTATATTTTAGATTCTTCAAAGTAGCCACCCTTTGCCTTGATGACAGCTTTGCACGCTCTTGGATTTCTCTCAATGCCAAGAGGGAGACTTGCACTACAGGTGCTGGCACAAGCGCAGATGAAATACACCGCTGGGATGCCGATTAAGATATTCCTAATTAGAAAGATTGCTCAGAATACCATGCATTTTAATCGGCATATGCTTACTTTGATTTTCACCGTACACCGGTTAAGATAAGCAGACTAATGTGTTTATGTGACTAATGCATAATCGGCCTTCTGTCATATTCAGTTTAATATTGAATTATTTGTGTGCATGTAAACATACTCATTGTTGTTAGGGGGTATTATAAAAGTCAAGGATGGCATTCTGTCTTGTTGGAATGTTAACCTCTTGCCTCTACTTGGGATGCTTGCGTCCCAACTAGAGCTCTGGAAATGCAAATGCGCTACGCTAAATGCTAATAGTATTAGTTAAAACTCAAAAGTTCATTAAAATACACATGCAGGGTATCAAATTAAAGCTACACTCGTTGTGAATCCAGGCAACAAGTCAGATTTTTAAAATGCTTTTCGGCGACAGCATGAGAAGCTATTATCTGATAGCATGCACCAATACACTACAACAGAAAAGCACAGCAGGGGACGTAAACAAAATAATTAGCATTTCGGCGTTACACAAACCGCACAATAAAATAGAAAACAGTCATTACCTTTCACCATCTTCTTTGTTGGCACTCCTAGATGTCCCATAAACACTATTGGGACTTTATTTCGATTAAATCGGGCCATATAAAGCCAAGATATCGTTATATGTAGACTGTGTGATAAACGAAAAAAACAGCGATTTCACAACGTAACGTCATTTTTTAAAATTCAAAAAGTAGACGATAAACTTTCACAAAACACTTCGAAATACGTTTGTAATGCTACTTTAGGTATTAGTAAACGTTAATAAGCGATAAAAATCATCCGTAGGCGATGTAAATATCATTAGCTGTCGTCTTGGAAAAAATTTCAGGAGAGAGCTCTTCCGGAATGATCTGGGCGGAGACCGGAGGTAAGTCGTGCCCCTCTTTCGGTTCAACCAAGAATCAAAGATGATTCAATTCACAAGACTCTAGACAACATGGGGATGCTGTGGGAGTTGAATGCTCGGTCTTATCTAATTCGGCTCACTGTTAACAATTGCTGGAAGTGGCGCAAGGATATTTATTTCCATTTTCTGTGATCAGGTTTTCCTGCGCTTTCCGATGTAACGCACGTTATGTAATAGCCACAGTCGTGATTTAACCAGTTTTAAAAACGTCCGAGGGTTTCCTATCCACACATTCTAACCATATGAACGTACTATATTCCTGGCATGAGTAGCAGGGCGCTGATTTTTAACAAAATGTTCAAAAAAGTAGAGGGTCGACTGAAGAGGTTAACAAGGGGTTGTAATCGATTCCCATTAAGTCCAGACACATGAACATTATTTAAATCACCCATGATAATAATCCTAGCATTAACCTATTTTGCTCTGATAGTATCAAGGCTGTCCATTGGATGTTGGATATGTTGATATTCTGAATTGGATTGAGGGAGGGAATAATTGATATAATCGATCCAACTTGTCTTGGTAATCGTTGAGATGTAAGCCATAGCCCCAAACACTGCATTTCAGCTGGTACCTCTACGAATGGGAGGTTGTGTGTATTTCAGCTGGTACCTCTATGAATGGGAGGTTGTGTGTATTTCAGCTGGTACCTCTATGAATGGGAGGTTGTGTGTATTTCAGCTGGTACCTCTATGAATGGGAGGTTGTGTGTATTTCAGCTGGTACCTCTACGAATGGGAGGTTGTGTGTATTTCAGCTGGTACCTCTACGAATGGGAGGTTATGTGTATTTCAGCTGGTACCTCTATGAATGGGAGGTTATGTGTATTTCAGCTGGTACCTCTACGAATGGGAGGTTGTGTGTATTTCAGCTGGTACCTCTACGAATGGGAGGTTATGTGTATTTCAGCTGGTACCTCTATGAATGGGAGGTTATGTGTATTTCAGCTGGTACCTCTACGAATGGGAGGTTGTGTGTATTTCAGCTGAATGGGAGGTTGTGTGTATTTCAGCTGGTACCTCTATGAATGGGAGGTTGTGTGTATTTCAGCTGGTACCTCTATGAATGGGAGGTTGTGTGTATTTCAGCTGGTACCTCTATGAATGGGAGCATGTGTGTATTTCAGCTGGTACCTCTACGAATGGGAGGTTGTGTGTATTTCAGCTGGTACCTCTACGAATGGGAGGTTATGTGTATTTCAGCTGGTACCTCTATGAATGGGAGGTTGTGTGTATTTCAGCTGGTACCTCTACGAATGGGAGGTTGTGTGTATTTCAGCTGGTACCTCTACGAATGGGAGGTTATGTGTATTTCAGCTGGTACCTCTATGAATGGGAGGTTATGTGTATTTCAGCTGGTACCTCTACGAATGGGAGGTTGTGTGTATTTCAGCTGGTACCTCTATGAATGGGAGGTTGTGTGTATTTCAGCTGGTACCTCTATGAATGGGAGGTTGTGTGTATTTCAGCTGAATGGGAGGTTGTGTGTATTTCAGCTGGTACCTCTATGGAAGGGAGGTTGTGTGTATTTCAGCTGGTACCTCTATGAATGGGAGGTTGTGTGTATTTCAGCTGGTACCTCTATGAATGGGAGGTTGTGTGTATTTCAGCTGAATGGGAGGTTGTGTGTATTTCAGCTGGTACCTCTACGAATGGGAGGTTGTGTGTATTTCAGCTGGTACCTCTACGAATGGGAGGTTGTGTGTATTTCAGCTGGTACCTCTACGAATGGGAGGTTGTGTGTATTTCAGCTGAATGGGAGGTTGTGTGTATTTCAGCTGAATGGGAGGTTGTGTGTATTTCAGCTGGTACCTCTATGAATGGGAGGTTGTGTGTATTTCAGCTGGTACCTCTATGAATGGGAGGTTGTGTGTATTTCAGCTGGTACCTCTATGAATGGGAGGTTGTGTGTATTTCAGCTCGTACCTCTACGAATGGGAGGTTGTGTGTATTTCAGCTGGTACCTCTACGAATGGGAGGTTGTGTGCAGGCATATCCTCTCTTTTATAAAGTGTCACACCCCTTACCCTTTGACCTTGTCTTGGTTTAGGTGTTGAAAACATTAATTTCCCAGAGTTCAGGTTTGTACATCTAGATCAAACCATGTCTCTTACACAGCAGCAATTTCACCTCTCTCTGACAGCAGGATTGACAGACCAGTGACTGTGCATTGCACACTATGACCCTAGGAGAACTATTAATTTATTTCCTGTCCAACTTTGGTGAGCGAGTTTGTTTCCTCCTGGCGTTGTGGGAAATAGGGTTTAACTAGCACCACCCTCTCCGTCTGGTTTTTCTGATGTATTCTGTGTTGAATCAAGTGTTTTTTTTTCAGGCTCTTTACTCAGGGTTGTTGTGATCTACTGGAGACTTTGTAGGAATCCTATTGGATACTGGATTAGAATCTTAAACATGAAATGAATCAGACTGATTTATCCTCGTAATACCACCCGGCCACCCTAACAGTGAATAGAATCCTATTGGATACTGGATTAGAATCTTAAACATGAAATGAATCAGACTGATTTATCCTCGTAATACCACCCGGCCACCCTAACAGTGTGCAGGACTCATTGACTTGTACAATTTGTAACACTTCTCTCACGTCTGAATGCTTGAATTTTTTTTTACAGAGTAACTATATGATGTCATTTCACGTAAAAGTTTATGCTTTAGGAAATGCACTTCAACTACAGAGATCAAATCATATTTTTATTGGTCACATACACGTGATTAGCAGATGTTATTGTGGGTGTAGGGAAATGCTTGTACCTCTAGCTCCGACAGTGCAGTAATATGTATATGATGGCTTGAGATAGAAGCTGTTTTTCAGTCTCTTGGTCCCATCTTTGATGTACCTGTACTGACCTCGCCTTCTGGATGATAGTGGGATGGACAGGCAGTGGCTCGAGTGGTTGATGTCCTTGATGATTTTTGGCCTTCCTATGTCATTGGGTGCTGTAGGTGTCCTGGAGGGCAGGTAGTTTGCCCCCGGTGATGCATTTGGCAGACCGCACCACCCCCTGGAGAGCCTTGTGGTTGAGGGCGGTGCAGTTGCTGTACCAGGTGGTGATACAGCCCAACAGGATGCTTTCAATTGTGCATCTGTAAAAGTTTGTGACGGTTTTAGGTGACAAGCCAAATGTCTTTAGCCTCCTGAGGTTGAAGAGGCTCTGTTGATGGAAAGGGTCCCATGTACCCCACTTCAATCAAGCAGGGTCTTCAGACAGCCACTTGGCGACAGTCACCCCCAAGACAAATCCAGCTATGGCCTCCTCCTTGTCAGGCCTCTCAAACTGGGCAGACAGGGGTCCTGGGATGGACAGCTCAGGCCTCTCTCACTGGGCAGACAGGGGTCCTGGGATGGACAGCTCAGGTCTCTCACACTGGGCAGACAGGGGTCCTGGGATGGACAGCACAGGTCTCTCTCACTGGGCAGACAGGGGTCCTGGGATGGACAGCTCAGGTCTCTCTCACTGGGCAGACAGGGGTCCTGGGATGGACAGCTTAGGTCTCTCTCACTGGGCAGACAGGGGTCCTGGGATGGACAGCTCAGGTCTCTCTCACTGGGGAGACAGGGGTCCTGGGATGGACAGCTCAGATCTCTCACACTGGGCAGACAGGGGTCCTGGGATGGACAGCTCAGGTCTCTCTCACTGGGCAGACAGGGGTCCTGGGATGGACAGCTCAGGTCTCTCACACTGGGCAGACAGGGGTCCTGGGATGGACAGCTCAGGTCTCTCTCACTGGGCAGACAGGGGTCCTGGGATGGACAGCTCAGGTCTCTCACACTGGGGAGACAGGGGTCCTGGGATGGACAGCTCAGGTCTCTCTCACTGGGGAGACAGGGGTCCTGGGATGGACAGCTCAGGTCTCTCTCACTGGGGAGACAGGGGTCCTGGGATGGACAGCTCAGATCTCTCACACTGGGCAGACAGGGGTCCTGGGATGGACAGCTCAGGTCTCTCTCACTGGGCAGACAGGGGTCCTGGGATGGACAGCTCAGGTCTCTCACACTGGGCAGACAGGGGTCCTGGGATGGACAGCTCAGGTCTCTCTCACTGGGCAGACAGGGGTCCTGGGATGGACAGCTCAGGTCTCTCACACTGGGGAGACAGGGGTCCTGGGATGGACAGCTCAGGTCTCTCTCACTGGGGAGACAGGGGTCCTGGGATGGACAGCTCAGGTCTCTCTCACTGGGGAGACAGGGGTCCTGGGATGGACAGCTTCCCCACATACAGTGCTGGATCACGGCCCTGGTGAACTCGTTAAAGAGGAGATCCAGGAGCCTGTCTGCGTTGCCTTGAGAACCAGCCTTGCCTTGTACCCCGGTCCGAGGAGACGCACTGGAGACCAGAAAGCTTATTTTGTATCACAGCATTCCTGCTGTGGCGGTTGCCTGGAAGTAGATGCAGCATCTCAGACTTAATGTCAGGGTCTTAGGGATTTTTCAAATGTATAATTGTTTAACCGTTATTTAACTAGGCAAGTCAGTTAAGAACAAATTCTTATTTTACAATGACGGCGTAGCCCAACCAAACCACCACAGATGGTGGTTACCAGAATCTTTGGTCGTACGTTCTGCTTGAGCTAGTAGCTAGCTTACAGTTGGTAAACAAAGCCAAAGGAAGGTGTAAGCGCACATGTGATGACGGTTTTAAAGCGGTACATATTTAAATGACTAAATATGACGAGACGCTACTATTGGTGTATTACATTTCCGGCTTTATGTGATGTTGCATAAAGCCTGGAAGTAAAACCTTGGTAATGTCTGCCTCCTGAATCCAAGTGTTTGACACGGGACAGGGGACAGGGGACCAGCAACTTTATTTTCAAACTTGATCAATGTACCAGCTACAGTTATTTTTCATACTTGAGTCACCCTACTTTGAATTGGTTTCATCCAAATATCATCCAATTGAATGAGAAACACTGTTCGAGACCTGATGTTTGGGCCTAATGCATTTCCTTTATGCAAATTCACAGTAGTTACACATGCCCTACAATATACCACTAGGGCCTTCAGAGATGTTTTAACTAATTATCTTTTCATGTCTGTTTCTTGAGTTTGTCAAAATGTTATAGATCAGAACACAGAACAAAAATAACATAGAATAGCATAGAATAGAATAACATAGAATAGCATAGAATAGAATAACATAGAACAACATAGAATAGCATAGAATAAAATAGCATAGAATAGAATAACATAGAATGGAGTAACATATAATAGCATAACATAGAATGGAGTAACATATAATAGCATAACATAGAATAGAATAACATAGAATAGAATAACATATAATAGATTAGCATAGAAAACAATAACATAGAATATAATAACAATAATTTTCCCAGAGGGAACATCAGTGTCTCAAAAGGAGGTGATGAGGCTGTTATCTCAATCCTAATTAGCTTTGTCTCTTTTTCATATACTCCTCTCACCCACAATGCTTTATGGTTATAAACAGATGTTTATAGTTAAAATGATCTGTCATTTGGACATAAATGCAAAAAATACACTTAAACACATTACTTAAGCCAGCAGGCTGGGGATCCACATTCTATCTATCCAATCAGAGACCTGGCCGGGTGGTGCCAGAATAACAACCTATCCCTCCACGTAACCAAGACTAAGGAGATGATTGTAGACTACAGGAACTTGAGGGCCGAGCACGCCCCCATTCTCATCGATGGGGCTGTAGTGGAGCAGGTTGAGAGCTTCAAGTTCCTTGGTGTCCGCATCAACAACAAACTAGAATGGTCCAAACACACCAAGACAGTCGTGAAGAGGGCACGACAAAGCCTATTCCCCCTCAGAAAACATAAAAGATTTGGCATGGGTCCTGAGATCTACAGGTTCTACAGCTGCAACATTGAGAGCATCCTGACCGGTTGCATCACTGCCTGGTATGGAAATTGCTGGCCAATATCAGACCGCTGCGTGCCAATATCAGACCACTGTGCCAATATTAGACCACTGTGCCAATATTAGACCGCTGTGCCAATATCAGACTGCTGTGTGCCAATATCAGACCGCTGTGCCAATATCAGACCACTGTGTGCCAATATCAGACCACTGTGCCAATATCAGACTACTGTGCCAATATCAGACTGCTGTGCCAATATCAGACCACTGTGCCAATATCAGACCACTGTGCTAATATCAGACCACTGTGTGCCAATATCAGACCGCTGCCTGCCAATATCAGACTGCTGTGCCAATATCAGACCACTGTGCCAATATCAGACCGCTGTGCCAATATCAGACCACTGTGCCAATATCAGACTGCTGTGCCAATATCAGACCACTGTGCTAATATCAGACCACTGTGTGCCAATATCAGACCACTGCGTGCCAATATCAGACCACTGTGCCAATATCAGACTACTGTGCCAATATCAGACTGCTGTGCCAATATCAGACCACTGTGCCAATATCAGACCACTGTGCTAATATCAGACCACTGTGTGCCAATATCAGACCACTGTGCCAATATCAGACTGCTGTGCCAATATCAGACCACTGTGCTAATATCAGACCACTGTGTGCCAATATCAGACAATTAATGACAATTACAACAATACTGGATGAACACTTCTTTTAACTTAATATAATCCACAAATAAATAATGAAACATGTTCAATTTGGTTTAAATAATGCAAAAACAAAGTGTTGGAGAAGAAAGTAAAAGTGCAATATGTGCCATGTAAGAAAGCTAACGTTTAAGTTCCTTGCTCAGAACATGAGAACATATGAAAGCTGGTGGTTCCTTTTAACATGAGTCTTCAATATTCCCAGTTTTAGGTTGTAGTTATTATAGGAATTATAGGACTATTTCTCTCTATACCATTTGTATTTCATTAACCTTTGACTATTGGATGTTCTTATAGGCACTTTAGTATTGCCGTTGTAACAGTATAGCTTCCATCCCTCTCCTCGCTCCTATCTGGGCTCGAACCAGGAACACAACGACAACAGCCACCCTCGAAGCAGCGTTAACCATCGCTCCACAAAAGCCGCGGCCCCTGCAGAGCAAGGGGAACAACCATTCCAAGTCTCAGAGCGAGTGACATTTGAAACGCTATTAGCGCGCACCCCACTAACTAGCTAGCCATTTCACATCGTTTACACCAGCCTAATCTCGGGAGTTGATAGGCTTGAAGTCATAAACAGCTGCTGGCAAACGCACTAAAGTGCTGTTTGAATGAATGCTTATGAGCCTGCTGCTGCCTACCACCGCTCAGTCAGACTGCTCTATCAAATCATAGACTTAGTTATAACATGATAACACACAGAAATACGATCCTTAGATCATTCTTATGGTCGAATCCGGAAACTATCAGCTCGAAAACAAGACGTTTATTCTTTCAGTGAAATACAGAACCGTTCCGTATTTTATCTAACAGGTGGCATCCATAAGTCTAAATATTCCTGTTACATTGCACAACCTTCAATGTTATGTTATAATTATGTAAAATTCTGGCAAATTAGGCAGCCCAAACTGTTACATATACACTGACTCTGCGTGCAATGAAAAGTGACACAACTTCACCTGGTTAATATTGCCTGCTAACCTGGATTTCTTTTAGCTAAATATGCAGGTTTAAAAATATATACTTGTGTATTGATTTTAAGAAAGGCATTGATGTTTATGGTTAGTTACACATTGGAGCAACGATACGCACCGCATCGATTATATGCAATGCAGGACACACTAGATACACTAGTAATATCATCAACCATGTGTAGTTAACTAGTGATTATGTGAAGATTGTTTGATTGTTTGTTTTTTTGTAAGATAAGTTTAATGCTAGCTAGCAACTTACCTTGGCTTACTGCATTCGCGTAACAGGCAGGCTCCTCGTGGAGTGCAATGTAATCAGGTGGTTAGAGTGTTGAACTAGTTAACTGTAAGGTTGCAAGATTGAATCCCCCGAGCTGACAAGGTAAAAATCTGTCGTTCTGCCCCTGAACAAGGCAGTTAACCCATCGTTCCTAGGCCGTCATTGAAAATAAGAATGTGTTCTTAACTGACTTGCCTAATTAAATAAAGATTAAATAAAGGTGTAAAAAAATATTTTAAAAAATCGGCCAAATCGGTGTCCAAAAATACAGATTTCCGATTGTTATGAAAACTTGAAATCGGCCCTAATTAATCGGCCATTCCGATTAATAGGTCGACCTCTACTGTATATACAGTTGAAGTTGGAAGTTTACATACACCTTAGCCAACTATATTAAAACTCAGTTTTTCACTATTCCTGACATTTAATCCTAGTAAAAAGTCCCTGTCTTAGGTCAGTTAGGGTCACCACTTTATTTTAAGAATGTGAAATGTCTGAATAATAGCACAGAGAATGATTTTATTTCTTTCATCACATTCCCTGTGGGTCAGAAGTTTACATATACTCAATTAGTATTTGGTAGCATTGCCTTTAAATTGTTTAACTTGGGTTAAACGTTTTGGGTAGCCTTCCACAAGCTTCCCACATAAGTTGGTTGAATTTTGGCCCATTCCTCCTGACAGATCTGGTGTAACTGAGTCAGGTTTGTAGGCCTCCTTGCTCACAGTCTTTTTCAGTTCTGCCCACAGATTTTTTATAGGATTGAGGTCTGGGCTTTGTGATGGCCACTCCAATACCTTGACCCTGTTGTCCTTAAGCCATTTTGACACAACTTTGGAAGTATGCTTGGGGTCATTTTCCATTTGGAAGACCCATTTGCGACCAAGCTTTAACTTCCTGACTGATGTCTTGAGATGTTGCTTCAATATATCCACATAATTTTCCATCCACATAATTTTCCTACCTCATGATGCCATCTATTTTGTGAAGTGCAACAGTCCCTCCTGCAACAAAGCACCCTCACAACATGATGCTGCCACCCCCGTGCTTCATGGTTGGGATGGTGGTCTTCGGCTTGCAAGCCTCCCCCTTTTCCCTCCAAACATAACAATGGTCATTATCGCCAAACAATTGTATTTTTGAGGACAGAGGTCAGAGGACATTTCTCCAAAAAGTACGATCTTTGTCCCCATGTGCAGTTGCAAACCATAGTCTGGCTTTTTTATGGGGGTTTTGGAGCAGTGGTTTCTTCCTTGCTGATGGTGTTTATAGTTGCATACTGTTGTTTATACAGATGAACGTGGTACTGTCAGGCCTTTGGAAATTGCTCCCAAGGATGAACCAGACTTGTGGAGGTCCACCATTTTTTTTCAGATGTCTTGGCTGATTTCATTTGACTTTCCCGTGATATTAAGCAAAGAGGCACTGAGGTTGATGGTAGGCTTTGAAATACATCCACAGCTACACCTACAATTGACTCAAATTATGTAAATTAGCCTATCAGCAGCTTCTAAAGTCATGACATCATTTTCTGGAATTTTCCAAGCTGTTTAAAGGCACAGTCAACTTAGTGTATGTAAACTTCTGACCCACTGGAATTGTGATACAGTGAATTATAAGGGAAATAATATGTCTGTTAACAATTGTTGGAAAAATTACCTGTGTCATGCACAAAGTAGATGTCCTAACCGACTTGCCAAAACTATAGTTTATTAACAAGAAATTTGTGGAGTGGTTGAAAAACTAGTTTTAATGACTCCAACCTAAGTGTATGTAAACTTCATGAATATCATGAATAAGTCCAAAAATGGATGTAGCAACAACAGATTGTCCCATGAAGTCTATCAGAAGTTTGAGCCCTATGTGTCTATTAGGCCTATGGATTTTTTAAAATCAGGATGAATTAGATTGAGCAATAAAAGCCCCACTTTTATTCCATAGGTGTCACGTTCTGACCTTTATTTTCTTTGTTTTGTCTTTATTTAGTGTGGTCAGGGCGTGAGCTGGGGTGGGCAGTCTATGTTTGTGTTTCTATGTTTTTTCAATTTCTGTGTTTGGCCTGATATGGTTCTCAATCAGAGGCAGCTGTTTATTGTTGTCCCTGATTGAGAACCATATTCAGGTAGCCTGGGTTTCACTGTTGTTTTGTGGGTGTTTGTTTCCGTGTGTGTGTTTGTCGCCACACGGTACTGTTTCGGTTTGGTTATTTCACATATTCGTTTATTGTTTTTGTATTTCATAGTGTTCAGTGCTTTTCTTATTAAAATCGTCATGAACACTTACCACGCCGCATCTGGGTCCGATCCTTACTCCTCTTCAGACGAAGAGGAGGAAATCTGCCGTTACAATAGGCTTGGATCCACACTGTGCAGCTGTTGCAAGAGTACATGTTTCACTGGCTGTCCACTGGTTTCAAAAACAACGATTGATAGGCAGCTTAAACACCTTAAATTCAAGCATTATTAGGTTCAAATACATATTTAGATTTGGGAACAGCTGTCCACAACAACCACAATCCTTAAAGCTCAAATAGCTGTCAATGTGATGGTATTTCATGGTAACTCTGTGTCAGTGTGATGGTATTTCATGGTAACTCTGTGTCAATGTGATGGTATTTCATGGTAACTCTGTGTCAGTGTGATGGTATTTCATGGTAACTCTGTGTCAATGTGATGGTATTTCATGGTAACTCTGTGTCAGTGTGATGGTATTTCATGGTAACTCTGTGTCAGTGTGATGGTATTTCATGGTAACTCTGTGTCAATGTGATGGTGTTTCATGGTAACTCTGTGTCAATGTGATGGTATTTCATGGTAACTCTGTGTCCGTGTGATGGTGTTTCATGGTAACTCTGTGTCAATGTGATGGTATTTCATGGTAACTCTGTGTCAATGTGATGGTGTTTCATTTCAGATTTATTATCTACTAAATACATAAAAGTAAAGTCACATCATGTATTTTGTTTAGACCTACTTGTTTTATGTATTTAAAAAAAAATGTCCTGACATGTGACCATAATGTCCTGACATGTGACCAGAATGTCCTGACATGTGACCAGAATGTCCTGACATGTGACCAGAATGTCCTGACAAGTGACCAGAATGTCCTGACAAGTGACCGGAATGTCCTGACATGTGACCAGAATGTCCTGACATGTGACCAGAATGTCCTGACATGTGACCAGAATGTCCTGACATGTGACCAGAATGTCCTGACAAGTGACCAGAATGTCCTGACAAGTGACCGGAATGTCCTGACAAGGGGGGTGTTCCCTCTGCTGTTTCCTGAAGTCCACAATCATCTCCTTAGTTTTGTTGACGTTGAGTGTGAGGTTATTTTCCTGACACCACACTCCGAGGGCCCTCACCTCCTCCCTGTAGGCCGTCTCGTCGTTGTTGGTAATAAAGTCTACCACTGTTGTGTTGTCCGCAAACTTGATGATTGAGTTGGAGGCGTGCGTGGCCACGCAGTCGTGGGTGAACAGGGAGTACAGGAGAGGGCTCAGAACGCACCCTTGTGAGGCCCCAGTGTTGAGGATCAGCGGAGTGGAGATGTTGTTGCCTACCCTCACCACCTGGGGGCGGCCCGTCAGGAAGTCCAGTACCCAGTTTCACAGGGCGGAGTCGGGACCCAGGGTCTCGAGCTTGATGACGAGCTTGGAGGGTACTATGGTGTTAAATGCCGAGCTGTAGTCGATGAACAGTCATTTAGTCATTTAGTCATTTAAGTCATTTAGCAGACGCTCTTATCCAGAGCGACTTAGAAAACGAACAGCATTCTCACATAGGTATTCCTCTTGTCCAGATGGGTTAGGGCAGTGTGCAGTGTGGTTGAGATTGCATCGTCTGTGGACCTATTTGGGCGGTAAGCAAATTGGAGTGGGTCTAGGGTGTCAGGTAGGGTGGAGGTGATATGGTCCTTGACTAGTCTCTCAAAGCACTTCATGATGACGGAAGTGAGTGCTACGGGGCGGTAGTCGTTTAGCTCAGTTACCTTAGCTTTCTTGGGAACAGGAACAATGGTGGCCCTCTTGAAGCATGTGGGAACAGCAGACTGGGATAGAGATTGATTGAATATGTCCGTAAACACACCGGCCAGCTGGTCTGCGCATGCTCTGAGGGCGCGGCTGGGGATGCCATCTGGGCCTGCAGCCTTGCGAGGGTTAACACGTTTAAATGTTTTACTCACCTCGGCTGCAGTGAAGGAGAGGCTGCATATTTTGGTTGCAGGACATGTCAGTGGCACTGTATTGTCCTCAAAGCGGGCAAAAAAGTTATTTAGTCTGCCTGGGAGCAAGACATCCTGGTCCGTGACGGGGCTGGTTTTCATTTTGTAATCCGTGATTGACTGTAGACCCTGCCACATACCTCTTGTGTCTGAGCCGTTGAATTGAGATTCTACTTTGTCTCTATACTGACGCTTAGCTTGTTTGATTGCCTTGCGGAGGGAATAGCTACACTGTTTGTATTCGGTCATATTTCCAGGTGGGCTAGTTGAGAACAAGTTCTCATTTGCAACTGCGACCTGGCCAAGATAAAGCATAGCAATTCGACACATACAACAACACAGAGTTACACATGGAATAAACAAAACATACAGTCAATAATACAGTATATCAAAAGAAATCAAAAAGTCTATATACAGTGAGTGCAAATGAGGTAAGTTAAGGAAATAAATAGGCCACGGTGGCGAAGTAATTACAATATAGCAATTAAACACTGGAATGGTAGATCGGCAGAAGATGAATGTGCAAGTAGAGATACTGGGGTGCAAAGGAGCAAGATAAATAAATAAATACAGTATGGGGATAAGGTAGATAGATGGGCTGTTTACAGATGGGCTATGTACAGGTGCAGTGATATGTGAGCTGCTCTGACAGCTGGTGCTTAAAGCTAGTGAGGGAGATGTGAGTCTCCAGCTTCAGAGATTTTTGCAGTTCGTTCCAGTCATGGGCAGCTGAGCACTGGAAGGAAAGACGACCAAAGGAGGAATTGGCTTTGGGGGTGACCAGTGAGATATACCTGCTGAAGCGCGTGCTACGAGTGGGTGCTGCTATGGTGACCAGTGAGCTGAGATAAGGCAGGGCTTTACCTAGCAGAGACTTGTAGATAACCTGGAACCAGTGGGTTTGGCGACAAGTATGAAGCAAGGGCCAACCAACGAGAGCATACAGGTCGCAATGATGGGTAGTATATGGGGCTTTGGTGACAAAACGGATGGCACTGTGATAGACTGCATCCAGTTTGTTGAGTAGAGTGTTGGAGGCTATTTTATAGATGACATCACCGAAGTCGAGGATCGGTAGGATGATCAGTTTTACCAGCATATGTTTGGCAGCATGAATGAAGGCTGCTTTGTTGCGATATAGGAAGCCGATTCTAGATTTAATTTTGGGTTGGAGATGCTTAATGTGAGTCTGAAAGGAGAGTTTACAGTCTAACCAGACACCCAGGTATTTGTAGTTGTCCACGTATTCTAAGTCAGAACCGTCCAGAGTAGTGATGCTGGACGGGCGAGCAGGTGCGGGCAGTGATCGATTGAATAGCATGTATTTAGTTTTACTTGCGTTTAAGAGCAGTTGGAGGCCACGGAAGGAGAGTTGTATGACATTGAAGCTCGTCTGGAGATTAGTTAACACAGTGTCCAAAGAAGGGCCAGAAGTATACAGAATGGTGTATACGTAGAGGTCTACGTAGAGGTGGATCAGAGAATCACCAGCAGCAAGAGCAACATCATTGATGTATACAGAGAAGAGAGTCGGCCCGAGAATTGAACCCTGTGGCACACCCATAGAGACTGCCAGAGGTCCGGACAGCAGCCCCTTAGATTTGACACACTGAACTCTATCAGAGAAGTAGTTGGTAAACCAGGCGAGGCAATCATTTGAGAAACCAAGGCTGTCGAATCTGCCAGCTTTCCAATCTTTGGGAATTTCAGAGAGGTTGAACAGGCTAGTAATAGGGGTTGCAACAATTTCGGCAGATAATTTTAGAAAGAGAGGGTCCAGATTGTCTAGCCCGGCTGATTTGTAGGGGTCCAAATTATGTAGCTCTGGCCAGCCGTAAAGAAATGCTTATTGAAATTCTCAATTATAGTGGATTTATCGGTGGTGACAGTGTTTCCTAGCCTCAGAGCAGTGGGCAGCTGGGAGGAGGTGCTGTTATTCTCCATGGACTTTACAGTGTCCCAGAACTTTTTTGAGTTAGTACTACAGGATGCAAATTTCTGTTTGAAAAAGCTTGCCTTAGCTTTTCCAACTGCCTGTGTATATTTGTTCCTAACTTCCCTGAAAAGTTGCATATCACGGGGGCTATTCGATGCTAATGCAGAACGCCACAGGATGTTTTTGTGCTGGTCAAGGGCAGACAGGTCTGGAGTGAACCAAGGACTATATTCCTAGTTCAAACTTTTTTGAGTGGGGCATGCTTATTTAAGATGGTGAGGAAGGCACTTTTAAGGAATAGCCAGGCATCCTCTACTGACGGGATGAGTTCAATGTCATTCCAGGATACCCCGGCCAGGTCGATTAGAAAGGCCTGCTCGCAGAAGTGTTTTAAGGAGCGTTTCACAGTGATGAGGGGTGGTCGTTTGGTCGCAGACCCATTACGGATGCAGGCAATGAGGCAGTGATCACTGAGATCTTGATTGAAAACAGCAGAGGTGTATTTGGAGGGTGAGTTAGTTAGGATGACATCTATGAGGGTGCCCGTGTTTACTGATTTGGGGTTGTACCTGGTAGGTTCATTGATAATAGCCGTTGTTCACTGTTTATCATGGGAGTGTTTGTTTCGAGCCTGCCCTCCACAGAGCACATAGCCTTTGTTCACTGTTTATCATGGGGGTGTTGGTTTCTATCCTGACCTCCCCAGAGCACATAGCCGTTGTTCACTGTTTATCATGGGGGTGTTGGTTTCTATCCTCCCCTCCACAGAGCACATAGCCGCTGTACACTGTTTATCATGAGGGTGTTGGTTTCTAGCCTGCCCTCCCCAGAGCACATAGCCCTTGTACACTGTTTATCATGAGGGTGTTGGTTTCTATCCTGCCCTCCACAGAGCACATAGCCCTTGTACACTGTTTATCATGAGGGTGTTGGTTTCTATCCTGCCCTCCCCAGAGCACATAGCCCTTGTACACTGTTTATCATGAGGGTGTTGGTTTCTATCCTGCCCTCCACAGAGCACATAGCCCTTGTACACTGTTTATCATGAGGGTGTTGGTTTCTATCCTGCCCTCCCCAGAGCACATAGCCCTTGTACACTGTTTATCATGAGGGTGTTGGTTTCTATCCTGCCCTCCACAGAGCACATAGCCTTTGTACACTGTTTATCATCGTGGTGTAGCATAATTTGAATCTCAGAGCCAACAAAGTGAAAAATCTGTTGCTGTGCCCTTGAGCAAGGCACTTAACCCCAATTGCTCCAGGGGCTGTGACCCCAGTCCCTGCAGGTATCTCAGGGGGAGTTTGGATATGGTGACCCTGGCTGTGACCCCAGTCTCTGCGGGTATCTCAGGGGGAGTTTGGATATGGTGACCCTGGTTGTGACCCCAGTCCCTGCGGGTATCTCAGGGGGAGTTTGGATATGGTGACCCTGGCTGTGACCCCAGTCCCCGTGGGTATCTCAAGGGGAGTTTGGATATGGTGACCCTGGCTGTGACCCCAGTCCCTGCGGGTATCTCAGGGGGAGTTTGGATATGGTGACCCTGGCTGTGACCCCAGTCCCTGCAGGTATCTCAGGGGGAGTTTGGATATGGTGACCCTGGCTGTGACCCCAGTCCCTGCGGGTATCTTAGGGGGAGTTTGGATATGGTGACCCTGGTTGTGACCCCAGTCCCTGCGGGTATCTCAGGGGGAGTTTAGATATGGTGACCCTGGCTGTGACCCCAGTCCCTGCGGGTATCTCAGGGGGAGTTTGGATATGGTGACCCTGGCTGTGACCCCAGTCCCCGCGGGTATCTCAAGGGGAGTTTGGATATGGTGACCCTGGCTGTGACCCCAGTCCCTGCGGGTATCTCAGGGGGAGTTTGGATATGGTGACCCTGGCTGTGACCCCAGTCCCTGCGGGTATCTCAGGGGGAGTTTAGATATGGTGACCCTGGCTGTGACCCCAGTCCCTGCGGGTATCTCAGGGGGAGTTTGGATATGGTGACCCTGGCTGTGACCCCAGTCCCCGCGGGTATCTCAAGGGGAGTTTGGATATGGTGACCCTGGCTGTGACCCCAGTCCCTGCGGGTATCTCAGGGGGAGTTTGGATATGGTGACCCTGGCTGTGACCCCAGTCCCTACGGGTATCTCAGGGGGAGTTTGGATATGGTGACCCTGGCTGTGACCCCAGTCCCTACGGGTATCTCAGGGGGAGTTTAGATATGGTGACCCTGGCTGTGACCCCAGTCCCTGCGGGTATCTCAGGGGGAGTTTGGATATGGTGACCCTGGCTGTGACCCCAGTCCCTGCGGGTATCTCAGGGGGAGTTTAGATATGGTGACCCTGGCTGTGACCCCAGTCTCTGCGGGTATCTTAGGGGGAGTTTGGATATGGTGACCCTGGCTGTGACCCCAGTCCCTGCGGGTATCTCAGGGGGAGTTTGGATATGGTGACCCTGGCTGTGACCCCAGTCCCCGCGGGTATCTCAAGGGGAGTTTAGATATGGTGGAAACACATTGCCATTACACACTCATACAACAAACATCTACAAGTGTGTATCAGGACAAATATAAGCACTGATTAATGTTGGGCCAACGTTTGGAAAAGTGTTCTAATATTAGACAGTCGGTGTTACATAGCATTGTTTAAATATTTCCCACGTCACGTCAATGGGGTTCTAAACATGGCTGCCGCAGAATGTTGACGTGTCATGTGAATGCATCATAATGCAGAAACCTCACTGAGCCACCAACTCTTCAGACATATGACTCTGGAGTAGACACTGTTCTGTTCTGTGCTTTGTTCTCAGTCAACTCCAGTTTCATTCACCTCTGGGGAAAAAAGAGGACATGCTCGGTCCTGTATGGGAGAATGTGATCTCTGGATTGCGTCGTATGTTTGGAATTTGGGGGGGGTTTATGACTGTTTGCTGTGCTGATGTAGGGTTAGGGAAGATGAGATGGGAGGCTTGGAAAGGGAGGGGTTGCTGTCTGGCTGTGAAACCCGCTCACACTCACTCTCTCACTCTCTCTCACTCTCTCTCTCACAAGGCCCAGGGTCTGTTACCCTGGTGCTCTGCAGCAAGGTCCAGGGTCTGTAACCCTGCTGCTCAGCTCGGCTCCGGGCCTGGTCACGTGAGACCCTTAGAAAGATGAGCAAGGACAGAGGAATCTCTTTGTTGAACAGGCCTCGGCTTGATTCAAGGATTAGATCAACCAGCTGTGACTATCTGCCTCACCCAATCCCCCTCCTCCTTTTCTCTCTATCTCTTTCTTTCCATACATTTCCTGACTTTCCATCCCTCCCCTCACCGTTCATCTGTTTATCTGTTCCAATCCCCCCCCCCCCTCTCTCTGTCTCTCACTCTCTCTCTCTCTTTCACTCACTCACTCTCTCTCTCTTTCTTTCTTTCTTTCTTTCTTTCTTTTTCTTTCTTTCTTTCTTTCTTTCTTTCTTTCTTTCTTTCTTTCTCTCTCTGTCTCTCTCTCTCTTTCTTTCTCTCTCTCTCTCTCTCTGCTAGTCTTTCTCAACAATATGAGTTAGACTGCCCTCAGTGCAGTTGAGGTTTTCCCAGCGTAATGTTGAAAGAGAGCGAGAGAGGGAGAGAGACCATCTTTACACTTTCAAAGCATGGTGACATGGCAGGATGCAAGGATCCTGAACAAAGTGAAAAAAGCAGAAGTTGCTATGTGCTGCAAAGACATGACGGGGGTGGGAGGGGTCTGAATTCATTTAAAGACATGACGGGGTGGGAGGGGTCTGAATTCATTTAAAGACATGAAGGGGGTGGGAGGGGTCTGAATTCATTTAAAGACATGACGGGGGTGGGAGGGGTCTGAATTCATTTAAAGACATGAAGGGGGTGGGAGGGGTCTGAATTCATTTAAAGACATGACGGGGGTGGGAGGGGTCTGAATTCATTTAAAGACATGACGGGGGTGGGAGGGGTCTGAATTCATTTAAAGACATGACGGGGTGGGAGGGGTCTGAATTCATTTAAAGACATGACGGGGGTGGGAGGGGTCTGAATTCATTTAAAGACATGACGGGGGGAGGGGTGGGAGGGGTCTGAATTCATTTAAAGACATGACGGGGTGGGAGGGGTCTGAATTCATTTAAAGACATGACGGGGGTGGGAGGGGTCTGAATTCATTTTGGAGCATTGTGTAAGAACTCTGCGTGGGCCTGGGGTTTATGTCCAGGGTTTGTAAACTTGTCAACCCCAAATAACAACATGGATGGATCACACACACACACGCACCATACATTTTACTCTCCTTGCGGGGACCTAAAATGGATTTCCATTTCAAATCCCATTTTCCCTAACCCCTAATCCTAAACTTAACCCAAACCCTAACCTTAACCCCTAACCCAAACCCTAACCTTAACCCCTAACCCAAACCCTAACCTTAACCCCTAACCTTAACCCCTAACCCAAACCCTAACCTTAACCCCTAACCCAAACCCTAACCCCTAACCCAATCCCTAACCTTAACCCCTAACCCTAAACTTAACCCCTAACCTTAACCCCTAACCCTAACCTTAACCCCTAACCCAAATTGTAACACTAATTGTAACCCTAACCCTAAATTTAGAATAGCCTTTGTCCTCGTGGGGAAGTGGGACATTTCCCCGTTATAGAGAATTGTCCTTGTTTTACTATCCTTGTGGGGACTTGTGAGGATTTCCAGTTCCCACGGGGACAGTAATACAAGCATCTAGTCAACAAGTCAACATGTGGGATTGCCATTGCAGAGTGTTTGCAAGTTTTTGATTATTGTTGACTGTGAGCATGTATCACACTATTCACTCCATGAGGGATTTTACCCTGAAACCATTATTTTTCTTTCAATCTAAGTGGGCAATAAAAGAAGGCCTGTGCCAGTGGCTCAGCCCAGAAAACTGTGGTGTTTCCCAGACACAGTACTATGGCAAGGCTCCAGGCTCTACTTGGGCCTATATCCAGAGATCCAGACTCCTGGGAACAGTAAGCAACAAGAGCTTTGAAAACAACCAGAGAGAGAGAGAGAGAGAGAGGAAGAAACGTGTGGGGGAAGGGGTCAACACATTGGGAAAGATTTAGAGAAGACAGGGTTAGTAGACGATAGATAGGAGCCAGGGCAGGAAAACTTAACGGGGAAGTTTATACCACTTTTCAACCTCATATTCATCATCTTCAGCGGCACACAAATGTCTATGTGAAAATGGCGCTTTTCTATTTTCTGAAGTTAAAAAGATAAGAAGAAGAAAGGTCCTATAAAAAGTGCAATCTGATTACATCAGCCAGGGGGGGATGGCATTTTCCTGCTTCCTGTGTGACTGCAGATCTCATGGTCCTATCTTCTTCCTGTTTTTACTTTCGATGACATCATTAAAGTGCACCTTTTTTTGTGTGCATCTTTTTATCTGCAGATCATAGAAATGCAGATCATAGAAATGCAGATCATAGAAATACAGAGCACAGAAATGCAGATCATAGAAATGCAGATCATAGAAATGCAGATCATAGAAATGCAGATGATGGAAATGCAGATCATAGAAATGCAGAGCACAGAAATGCAGATCATAGAAATGCAGAGCACAGAAATGCAGATCATAGAAATGCAGATCACAAAAATGCAGATCATAGAAATGCAGATCATAGAAATACAGAGCACAGAAATGCAGATCATAGAAATGCAGATCATAGAAATGCACTGTTTTCACATACAGTACGTAGACACTGGTATGGGGCTGAGATGGCGAATATGAGGGAGAGAATGTTTCAATGTTGCATTTCTGAAGAAACATAAGGATGTGCAGTATACAGTAAGTAGGGTTTGAGCGACACTTCAAAAACGTTCTCGGAACTTGACGATGTACGTTATCTTTGTCAATGCGAAGTGACTAGGCTCAGTAGAGGAGGTTGATACAGTACAGTGACTAGGCTCAGTAGAGGAGGTTGATACAGTACAGTGACTAGGCTCAGTAGAGGAGGTTGATACAGTGACTAGGCTCAGTGGAGGAGGTTGATACAGTAGAGGAGGTGGGTACAGTACAGTGACTAGGCTCAGTAGAGGAGGTTGATACAGTACAGTGACTAGGCTCAGTAAAGGAGGTTGATACAGTAGAGGAGGTGGGTACAGTACAGTGACTAGGCTCAGTGGAGGAGGTGGGTACAGTACAGTGACTAGGCTCAGTAGAGGAGGTTGATACAGTACAGTGACTAGGCTCAGTAGAGGAGGTTGATACAGTAGAGGAGGTGGGTACAGTACAGTGACTAGGCTCAGTAGAGGAGGTTGATACAGTACAGTGACTAGGCTCAGTCGAGGAGGTTGATACAGTACAGTGACTAGGCTCAGTGGAGGAGGTTGATACAGTGACTAGGCTCAGTAGAGGAGGTTGATACAGTACAGTGACTAGGCTCAGTAGAGGAGGTTGATACAGTACAGAGGCTCAGTAGAGAGGTGATACAGTGACAGTGACTACAGTGACTAGGCTCAGTAGAGGAGGTTGATACAGTACAGTGACTAGGCACAGTAGAGGAGGTTGATACAGTACAGTGACTAGGCTCAGTAGAGGAGGTGGGTACAGTACAGTGACTAGGCTCAGTGGAGGAGGTGGGTACAGTACAGTGACTAGGCTCAGTAGAGGAGGTTGATACAGTGACTAGGCTCAGTAGAGGAGGTTGATACAGTACAGTGACTAGGCTCAGTGGAGGAGGTTGATACAGTACAGTGACTAGGCTCAGTGGAGGAGGTTGATACAGTACAGTGACTAGGCTCAGTAGAGGAGGTGGATACAGTACAGTGACTAGGCTCAGTAGAGGAGGTTGATACAGTGACTAGGCTCAGTAGAGGAGGTTGATACAGTACAGTGACTAGGCTCAGTGGAGGAGGTTGATACAGTACAGTGACTAGGCTCAGTGAGGAGGTTGATACAGTACAGTGACTAGGCTCAGTGGAGGTTGATACAGGACTAGGCTGAGGAGGTTGACAGTACAGTGACTAGGCTCAGTGGAGGAGGTTGATACAGTGACTAGGCTCAGTGGACTAGGCTCAGTGGAGGAGGTTGATACAGTACAGTGACTAGGCTCAGTGGAGGAGGTTGATACAGTGACTAGACTAGGACTCAGTAGAGGAGGTTGATACAGTACAGTGACTAGGCTCAGTGGAGGAGGTTGATACAGTACAGTGACTAGGCTCAGTAGAGGAGGTTGATTGTACAGTACAGTGACTAGGCTCTCAGTAGGAGGAGGTTGATACAGTACAGTGACTAGGCTCAGTACAGACTAGAGGAGGAGGTTGATACAGTACAGTGACTAGGCTCAGTGGAGGAGGTTGATACAGTACAGTGACTAGGCTCAGTAGAGGAGGTTGATACAGTGACTAGGCTCAGTGGAGGAGGTTGATACAGTACAGTGACTAGGCTCAGTAGAGGAGGTTGATACAGTACAGTGACTAGGCTCAGTAGAGGAGGTTGATACAGTACAGTGACTAGGCTCAGTGGAGGAGGTTGATACAGTACAGTGACTAGGCTCAGTAGAGGAGGTTGATACAGTACAGTGACTAGGCTCAGTAGAGGAGGTTGATACAGTACAGTGACTAGGCTCAGTAGAGGAGGTTGATACAGTACAGTGACTAGGCTCAGTAGAGGAGGTTGAGGTGACTAGGCTCAGTGGGAGGTTGATACAGTACAGTGACTAGGCTCAGTGGAGGAGGTTGATACAGTACAGTGACTAGGCTCAGTAGAGGAGGTTGATACAGTACAGTGACTAGGCTCAGTAGAGGAGGTTGATACAGTACAGTGACTAGGCTCAGTAGAGGAGGTTGATACAGTACAGTGACTAGGCTCAGTAGAGGAGGTTGATACAGTACAGTGACTAGGCTCAGTGGAGGAGGTTGATACAGTACAGTGACTAGGCTCAGTAGAGGAGGTTGATACAGTGACAGTGACTAGGCTCAGTGGGAGGAGGTTGATACAGTACAGTGACTAGGCTCAGTGGAGGAGGTTGATA
>NC_088422.1:9466441-9479173 GCF_034236695.1 Oncorhynchus nerka | reverse complement strand
GGGGTATGTTGATTGCCTAGGGAGAGTGGGGTACATTGATTGCCAAGAGGAGAGTGGGGCACGTTGATTGCCTAGAGGAGAGTGGGATACGTTGATTGCCTAGGGAGAGTGGGGTACGTTGATTGCCTAGAGGAGAGTGGGAATACGTTGATTGCCTAGGGGAGAGTGGGGCACGTTGAATTCCTAGGGGAGAGTGGGGTATGTTGGTTGCCTAGAGGAGAGTGGGGTATGTTGATTGCCTAGGGAGAGTGGGGTACGTTGATTGCCTAGGGAGAGTGGGGTATGTTGATTGCCTAGGGGAGAGTGGGGTATGTTGATTGCCTAGAGGAGACTGGGGTATGTTGATTGCCTAGGGGAGAGTGGGGTATGTTGATTGCCTAGGGAGAGTGGGGTATGTTGATTGCCTAGGGAGAGTGGGGTATGTTGGTTGTCTAGAGGAGAGTGGGGTATGTTGATTGCCTAGGGAGCGTGGGGTATGTTGATTGCCTAGGGAGAGTGGGGTATGTTGATTGCCTAGGGGAGAGTGGGGTACGTTGATTAGCCTAGGGGAGAGTGGGGTACATTGATTGCCTAGGGAGAGTAGGGGTACTTTGATTGCCTATGGGAGAGTGGGGTACTCTGATTGCCTAGGGGAGAGTGGGGGTATGTTGATTGCCAAGAGGAGAGTGGAGTGCGTTGATTGCCTAGAGGAGAGTGGGAATACGTTGATTGCCTAGGGGAGAGTGGGGTGCTTTGATTGCCTAGGGGAGAGTGGGGCACTCTGATCTGCCTAGGGAGAGTGGGGTATGTTGATTGCCTAGAGGAGAGTGGGGTACGTTGATTGCCTAGGGGAGAGTGGGGTACGTTGATTGCCTAGGGGAGAGTGGGGTACGTTGTTTGCCTAGGGGAGAGTGGAGTATGTTGATTGCCTAAGGGAGAGTGGGGTATGTTGATTGCCTAGAGGAGAGTGGGGTATGTCGATTGCCTAGAGGAGAGTGGGGTATGTTGATTGCCTAAGGGAGAGTGGGGTATGTTGATTGCCTAGGGGAGAGTGCGGTACGTTGATTGCCTAGAGGAGAGTGGGGTACGTTGATTGCCTAGGGAGAGTGGAGTACGTTGATTGCCTAGGGGAGAGTGGGGTACTTTGATTGCCTAGGGAGAGTGGGGTATGTTGATTGCCTAGGGGAGAGTGGGGTACATTGATTGCCTAGGGAGAGTGGGGTATGTTGATTGCCTAAGGGAGAGTGGGGTATGTTGATTGCCTAGGGGAGAGTGGGGTACGTTGATTGCCTAGAGGAGAGTGGGGTACGTTGATTGCCTAGGGGAGAGTGGGGTACGTTGATTGCCTAGGGGAGAGTGGGGTACTTTGATTGCCTAGGGGAGAGTGGGGTACGTTGAATTCCTAGGGAGAGTGGGGTATGTTGATTGCCTAGGGAGAGTGGGGTACATTGATTGCCAAGAGGAGAGTGGGGTACGTTGATTGCCTAGAGGAGAGTGGGATACGTTGATTGCCTAGGGAGAGTGGGGGTACGTTGATTGCCTAGAGGAGAGTAAGGTACGTTGATTGCCTAGGGGAGAGTGGGAGTACGTTGAATTCCTAGGGAGAGTGGGGTATGTTGGTTGCCTAGAGGAGAGTGGGGTATGTTGATTGCCTAGGGAGAGTGGGGTACGTTGATTGCCTAGGGGAGAGTGGGGTACGTTGATTGCCTAGGGAGAGTGGGGTACTTTGATTGCCTAGGGAGAGTGGGGTATGTTGATTGCCTAGGGGAGAGTGGGGTACGTTGATTGCCTAGGGGAGAGTGGGGTATGTTGACTGCCTAAGGGAGAGTGGGGTATGTTGATTGCCTAGGGAGAGTGGGGTACGTTGATTGCCTAGGGGAGAGTGGGGTATGTTGATTGCCTAGGGGAGAGTGGGGTATGTTGATTGCCTAGAGGAGACTGGGGTATGTTGATTACCTAGGGGAGAGTAGGGTATGTTGATTGCCTAGGGAGAGTGGGGTATGTTGATTGCCTAGGGAGAGTGGGGTATGTTGGTTGTCTAGAGGAGAGTGGGGTATGTTGATTGCCTAGGGAGAGTGGGGTATGTTGATTGCCTAGGGGAGAGTGGGGTATGTTGATTGCCTAGGGGAGAGTGGGGTACGTTGATTGCCTAGGGAGAGTGGGGTACATTGATTGCCTAGGGGAGAGTGGGGTACTTTGATTGCCTAGGGGAGAGTGGGGTACTCTGATTGCCTAGGGGAGAGTGGGGTATGTTGATTGCCAAGAGGAGAGTGGAGCACGTTGATTGCCCAGAGGAGAGTGGGGTACGTTGATTGCCTAGGGGAGAGTGGGGTGCTTTGATTGCCTAGGGAGAGTGGGGTACTCTGATTGCCTAGGGGAGAGTGGGGTATGTTGATTGCCTAGGGAGAGTGGGGTACTGTATGGTACTGTATGATATTGTATGATACTGTATGATACTGTATGGTACTGTATGATATTGTATGATACTGTATGGTACTGTATGGTACTGTATGATACTGTATGGTATTGTATGATACTGTATGGTACTGTATGATACTGTATGGTATTGTATGATACTGTATGATATTGTATGATACTGTATGATACTGTATGATATTGTATGATACTGTATGGTACTGTATGGTACTGTATGATACTGTATGGTATTGTATGATACTATATGGTACTGTATGATACTGGATGGTACTGTATGATATTGTATGATACTGTATGGTACTGTATGGTACTGTATGATACTGTATGGTACTGTATGGTACTGTATGGTACTGTATGGTATGGTACTGTATGGTACTGTATGGTACTGTATGATACTGTATGATACTGTACGGTACTGTATGATACTGTATGGTACTGTATGGTACTGTATGATACTGTATGATATGATACTGTATGGTACTATATGATATTGTATGATACTGTATGATATGATACTGTATGGTACTATATGATACTGTATGATACTGTATGGTATGATCCTGTATGGTATGATACTGTATGGTACTGTATGGTACTGTATGGTATGATACTGTATGGTACTGTATGATACTGTATGGTACTGTATGATACTGTATGGTACTGTATGGTACTGTATGGTATGATACTGTATGGTACTGTATGGTACTGTATGATACTGTATGGTATTGTATGATACTGTATGGTACTGTATGATACTGTATGGTATTGTATGATACTGTATGATATTGTATGATACTGTATGATACTGTATGATATTGTATGATACTGTATGGTACTGTATGGTACTGTATGATACTGTATGGTATTGTATGATACTGTATGGTACTGTATGATACTGGATGGTACTGTATGATATTGTATGATACTGTATGGTACTGTATGGTACTGTATGATACTGTATGGTACTGTATGGTACTGTATGGTATGGTACTGTATGGTACTGTATGATACTGTATGATACTGTATGGTACTGTATGATACTGTATGGTACTGTATGGTACTGTATGATAAGATACTGTATGGTACTATATGATATTGTATGATACTGTATGATATGATACTGTATGGTACTATATGATACTGTATTATACTGTATGGTATGATCCTGTATGGTATGATACTGTATGGTACTGTATGGTACTGTATGGTATGATACTGTATGGTACTGTATGATACTGTATGGTACTGTATGATACTGTATGGTACTGTATGGTACTGTATGGTATGATACTGTATGGTACTGTATGGTACTGTATGGTATGATACTGTATGGTACTGTATGATACTGTATGGTACTGTATGGTACTGTATGATACTGTATGGTATGATACTGTATGATACTGTATGGTACTGTATGGTACTGTATGGTATGATCCTGTATGGTACTGTATGATACTGTATGGTACTGTATGATACTGTATGGTATGATACTGTATGGTACTGTATGGTATGATACTGTATGATATGATACTGTATGGTACTGTATGATACTGTATGATACTGTATGATACTGTATGGTATGGTACTGTATGGTACTGTATGGTACTGTATGATACTGTATGGTATTGTATGGTACTGTATGGTATGATACTGTATGATATGATACTGTATGGTACTATATGATACTGTATGATACTGTATGGTATGATACTGTATGGTATGATACTGTATGGTACTGTATGGTACTGTATGGTATGATACTGTATGGTACTGTATGATACTGTATAGTACTGTATGATACTGTATGGTATGATACTGTATGATACTGTATGGTACTGTATGGTATGGTACTGTATGATACTGTATGGTATGATACTGTATGGTACTGTATGGTACTGTATGATACTGTATGATACTGTATGGTACTGTATGGTATGATACTGTATGATACTGTATGCTACTGTATGGTACTGTATGGTATGATACTGTATGGTACTGTATGATACTGTATGATACTGTATGGTACTGTATGGTATGATCCTGTATGGTACTGTATGATACTGTATGGTACTATATGATACTGTATGGTATGATACTGTATGATATGATACTGTATGGTATGCTACTGTATGGTACTGTATGATACTGTATGGTACTATATGATACTGTATGGTATGATACTGTATGGTACTGTATGGTATGCTACTGTATGATACTGTATGATACTGTATGGTATGGTACTGTATGGTACTGTATGGTATGATACTGTATGGTACTGTATGGTATGATACTGTATGGTACTGTATGGTACTGTATGATACTGTATGGTACTGTATGGTACTGTATGATACTGTATGATACTGTATGGTACTGTATGGTACTGTATGATACTGTATGGTACTGTATGGTATGGTACTGTATGGTACTGTATGGTACTGTATGATACTGTATGGTATGGTACTGTATGGTACTGTATGGTATGGTACTGTATGGTATGATACTGTATGGTACTGTATGATACTGTATGGTACTGTATGGTAATGTATGATACTGTATGGTACTGTATGGTACTGTATGATACTGTATGGTACTGTATGGTACTGTATGGTATGGTACTGTATGGTACTGTATGGTACTGTATGATACTGTATGGTATGGTACTGTATGATACTGTATGGTATGATACTGTATGATATGATACTGTATGGTACTGTATGGTACTGTATGGTACTGTATGATACTGTATGGTATGATACTGTATGATACTGTATGGTACTGTATGGTACTGTATGGTATGATCCTGTATGGTACTGTATGATACTGTATGGTACTGTATGATACTGTATGGTATGATACTGTATGGTACTGTATGGTATGATACTGTATGATATGATACTGTATGGTACTGTATGATACTGTATGATACTGTATGATACTGTATGGTATGGTACTGTATGGTACTGTATGGTACTGTATGATACTGTATGGTATTGTATGGTACTGTATGGTATGATACTGTATGATATGATACTGTATGGTACTATATGATACTGTATGATACTGTATGGTATGATACTGTATGGTATGATACTGTATGGTACTGTATGGTACTGTATGGTATGATACTGTGTATGGTACTGTATGATACTGTATAGTACTGTATGATACTGTATGGTATGATACCGTATGATACTGTATGGTACTGTATGGTATGGTACTGTATGATACTGTATGGTATGATACTGTATGGTACTGTATGGTACTGTATGATACTGTATGATACTGTATGGTACTGTATGGTATGATACTGTATGATACTGTATGCTACTGTATGGTACTGTATGGTATGATACTGTATGGTACTGTATGATACTGTACATGATACTGTATGGTACTGTATGGTATGATCCTGTATGGTACTGTATGATACTGTATGGTACTATATGATACTGTATGGTATGATACTGTATGATAAGTGATACTGTATGGTATGCTACTGTATGGTACTGTATGATACTGTATGGTACTATATGATACTGTATGGTATGATACTGTATGGTATGGTATGCTACTGTATGATACTGTATGATACTGTATGGTATGGTACTGTATGGTACTATATGGTATGATACTGTATGGTACTGTATGGTATGCTACTGTATGGTACTGTATGGTACTGTATGATACTGTATGGTACTGTATGGTACTGTATGATACTGTATGATACTGTATGGTACTGTATGGTACTGTATGATACTGTATGGTACTGTATGGTACTGTATGGTATGGTACTGTATGGTACTGTATGGTACTGTATGGTATTGTATGGTACTGTATGGTACTGTATGGTATGGTACTGTATGGTATGATACTGTATGGTACTGTATGATACTGTATGGTACTGTATGGTAATGTATGATACTGTATGGTACTGTATGGTACTGTATGATACTGTATGGTACTGTATGGTACTGTATGGTATGGTACTGTATGGTACTGTATGGTACTGTATGATACTGTATGGTATGGTACTGTAGATACTGTATGGTATGATACATGATATGATACTGTATGGTACTGTATGGTACTGTATGGTACTGTATGATATGGTACTATATGGTACTGTATGATACTGTATGGTATGATACTGTATGATATGATACTGAATGATACTGTATGGTACTGTATGGTACTATATGATACTGTATGATACTGTATGGTATGATCCTGTATGGTATGATACTGTATGGTACTGTATGGTACTGTATGGTATGATACTGTATGGTACTGTATGATACTGTATGATATTGTATGATACTGTATGGTACTGTATGGTACTGTATGATACTGTATGGTACTGTATGGTACTGTATGATACTGTATGGTATTGTATGATACTGTATGGTACTGTATGATACTGTATGGTATTGTATGATACTGTATGGTATTGTATGATACTGTATGATTGTATGATATTGTATGATACTGTATGGTACTGTATGGTACTGTATGATACTGTATGGTATTGTATGATACTGTATGGTACTGTATGATACTGGATGGTACTGTATGATATTGTATGATACTGTATGGTACTGTATGGTACTGTATGATACTGTATGGTACTGTATGGTACTGTATGGTATGGTACTGTATGGTACTGTATGGTACTGTATGATACTGTATGATACTGTATGGTACTGTATGATACTGTATGGTACTGTATGGTACTGTATGATAAGATACTGTATGGTACTATATGATATTGTATGATACTGTATGATATGATACTGTATGGTACTATATGATACTGTATGATACTGTATGGTATGATCCTGTATGGTATGATACTGTATGGTACTGTATGGTACTGTATGGTATGATACTGTATGGTACTGTATGATACTGTATGGTACTGTATGATACTGTATGGTACTGTATGGTACTGTATGGTATGATACTGTATGGTACTGTATGGTACTGTATGGTATGATACTGTATGGTACTGTATGATACTGTATGGTACTGTATGGTACTGTATGATACTGTATGGTATGATACTGTATGATACTGTATGGTACTGTATGGTACTGTATGGTATGATCCTGTATGGTACTGTATGATACTGTATGGTACTGTATGATACTGTATGGTATGATACTGTATGGTACTGTATGGTATGATACTGTATGATATGATACTGTATGGTACTGTATGATACTGTATGATACTGTATGATACTGTATGGTATGGTACTGTATGGTACTGTATGGTACTGTATGATACTGTATGGTACTGTATGGTATGATACTGTATGATATGATACTGTATGGTACTATATGATACTGTATGATACTGTATGGTATGATACTGTATGGTATGATACTGTATGGTACTGTATGGTACTGTATGGTATGATACTGTATGGTACTGTATGATACTGTATAGTACTGTATGATACTGTATGGTATGATACTGTATGATACTGTATGGTACTGTATGGTATGGTACTGTATGATACTGTATGGTATGATACTGTATGGTACTGTATGGTACTGTATGATACTGTATGATACTGTATGGTACTGTATGGTATGATACTGTATGATACTGTATGCTACTGTATGGTACTGTATGGTATGATACTGTATGGTACTGTATGATACTGTATGATACTGTATGGTACTGTATGGTATGATCCTGTATGGTACTGTATGATACTGTATGGTACTGTATGGTACTGTATGGTATGATACTGTATGATATGATACTGTATGGTATGCTACTGTATGGTACTGTATGATACTGTATGGTACTATATGATACTGTATGGTATGATACTGTATGGTACTGTATGGTATGCTACTGTATGATACTGTATGATACTGTATGGTATGGTACTGTATGGTACTGTATGGTATGATACTGTATGGTACTGTATGGTATGATACTGTATGGTACTGTATGGTACTGTATGATACTGTATGGTACTGTATGGTACTGTATGATACTGTATGATACTGTATGGTACTGTATGGTACTGTATGATACTGTATGGTACTGTATGGTACTGTATGGTATGGTACTGTATGGTACTGTATGGTACCTGTATGATACTGTATGGTATGGTACTGTATGGTACTGTATGTATGGTACTGTATGGTATGATACTGTATGGTACTGTATGATACTGTATGGTACTGTATGGTAATGTATGATACTGTATGGTACTGTATGGTACTGTATGATACTATATGGTACTATATGGTACTGTATGATACTGTATGGTATGATACTGTATGATATGATACTGAATGATACTGTATGGTACTGTATGATACTGTATGGTACTGTATGGTACTGTATGATACTGTATGATACTGTATGGTATGATACTGTATGATATGATACTGTATGATACTGTATGGTACTGTATGGTATGATACTGTATGGTACTGTATGATACTGTATGGTATGATACTGTATGGTACTGTATGGTATGATACTGTATGGTACTGTATGATACTGTATGGTACTGTATGGTATGGTACTGTATGGTATGATACTGTATGGTACTGTATGGTACTGTATGGTATGGTACTGTATGGTATGATACTGTATGGTACTGTATGGTACTGTATGGTATGGTACTGTATGGTACTGTATGGTACTGTATGATACTGTATGGTACTGTATGATACTGTATGGTATGATACTGTATGATATGATACTGAATGATACTGTATGGTACTGTATGATACTGTATGGTACTGTATGGTACTGTATGGTACTGTATGGTATGGTACTGTATGGTACTGTATGGTACTGTATGATACTGTATGGTATGGTACTGTATGATACTGTATGGTATGATACTGTATGATATGATACTGTATGGTACTGTATGGTACTGTATGGTACTGTATGATACTATATGGTACTATATGGTACTGTATGATACTGTATGGTATGATACTGTATGATATGATACTGAATGATACTGTATGGTACTGTATGATACTGTATGGTACTGTATGGTACTGTATGGTACTGTATGATACTGTATGATACTGTATGGTATGATACTGTATGATATGATACTGTATGATACTGTATGGTACTGTATGGTATGATACTGTATGGTACTGTATGATACTGTATGGTATGATACTGTATGGTACTGTATGGTATGATACTGTATGGTACTGTATGATACTGTATGGTACTGTATGGTATGGTACTGTATGGTATGATACTGTATGGTACTGTATGGTACTGTATGGTATGGTACTGTATGGTATGATACTGTATGGTACTGTATGGTACTGTATGGTATGGTACTGTATGGTACTGTATGATACTGTATGGTACTGTATGGTATGATACTGTATGATACTGTATGGTACTGTATGATACTGTATGGTACTGTATGATACTGTATGATACTATATATTGTATGGTACTGTATGGTACTGTATGATACTGTATCATACTTGTATGGTATGATACAGTATCATACTGTATGGTACTGTATGATACCGTATGGTACTGTATGATACTGTATGGTATGGTACTGTATGGTATGATACTGTATGGTACTGTATGATACTGTATGGTACTGTATGGTATGATACTGTATGATACTGTATGGTACTGTATGGTATGATACTGTATGGTACTGTATGGTACTGTATGGTATGATACTGTATGGTACTGTATGGTACTGTATGGTATTGTATGGTATGATACTGTATGATACTGTATGGTATGGTACTGTATGGTATAGTATGGAATATTTGAAAATGGCAAATTATTGGCTTGTAGACATCCAGTCAGGTACTAGCCTCGGTTCTGTTCTGACCTGCTAGAGAGTATACTGTACTGTATGGTATGGTACTGTATGATACTGTATGGTATGGATTATTGCACATCCAGTCAGGTACTAGCCTCGGTTCTGTTCGGACCTGCTAGAGAGACGAATGAGATTTGATTGATTGAACAATACGTTTCCATCCAGCCATGCTGTCATGCATGAACAATCACGAACAAGAGGGGCTGTCTGTGTAGGAGAGAGAGAGACAGAGAGACAGAGAGAGGGGTGAGGGGTGAGAGAGGGTGAGAGAGAGATAGAGAGAGAGAGAGAGAGACAGAGAGGGAGAGAGAGAGAGAGAGAGAGGGGGTGAGAGAGGGTGAGAGAGAGAGAGAGACAGAGACAGAGAGCAGACAGAGAGGGGTGAGAGAGAGGGAGAAGAGACAGAGAGACAGAGAGAGACAGAGAGAAAGAGAGAGAGACAGAGAAACAGGGAGAGAGAGGGGTGAGAAAGAGAGAGAGAGACAGAGAGAGGGTGAGAGAGAGAGAGAGAGAGAGAGAGAGACATAGACAGAGAGCAGACAGAGAGAGGGGGTGAGAGAGAGAAAGAGAGAGAGAGAGAGAGAGACAGAAAGAGAGCGGGGTGAGAGAGGGTTTGAGAGAGAGAAAGAAAAGAGAGAGAGAGAGAGAGAGAGAGGGTGAGAGAGAGAGAGAGAGAGAGAGAGAGAGAGAGAGAGAGGGGGGGTGAGAGGGTGAGAGAGAGAGAGAGACAGAGTAAAACCAAAATAATGGTGTTCCAAAAAGGTCCAGTCACCAGGACCACAAATACAAATTCCATCTAGACACTGTTGCCCTAGAGCACACAAAAACTATACATACCTTGGCCTAAACATCAGCGCCACAGGTAACTTCGCAAAGCTGTGAAGCGATCTGAGAGACAAGGCAAGAAGGGCATTCTATGCCATCAAAAAAACATAAATTTCAACATACCAATTAGGATTTGGCTAAAAATACTTGAATCAGTCATAGAGCCCATTGCCCTTTATGGTTGTGAGGTCTGGGGTCCGCTCACCAACCAAGACTTCACAAAATGGGACAAACACCAAATTGAGACTCTGCACGCAGAATTCTGCAAAAATATCCTCCGTGTACAACGTAAAACACCAAATAATGCATGCAGAGCAGAATTAGGCCCGATACCCACTAATTATCAAAATCCAGAAAAGAGCTGTTAAATTCTACAACCACCTAAAAGGAAGCGATTCACAAACCTTCCATAACAAAGCCATCACCTACAGAGAGATGAACCTGGAGAAGAGTCCCCTAAGCAAGCTGGTCCTGGGGCTCTGTTCACAAACACAAACACACCCTACAAAGCCCCAGGACAACAGCACAATTAGACCCAACCAAATCATGAGAAAACAAAAAGATAATTACTTAACACATTGGAAAGATTTAACAAAAAAATATAGAATGCTATTTGGCCCTACACAGAGAGTACACAGCGGCAGAATACCTGACCACTGTGACTGACCCAAAATTAAGGAAAGCTTTGACTATGTACAGACTCAGTGAGCATAGCCTTGCTATTGAGAAAGGCCGCCGTAGGCAGACATGGCTCTCAAGAGAAGACAGGCTATGTGCTCACTGCCCACAAAATGAGGTGGAAACTGAGCTGCACTTCCTAACCTCCTGCCCAATGTATGACCATATTAGAGAGACATATTTCCCCCAGATTACACAGATCCACAAAGAATTCGAAAACAAATCCAATTTTGAAAAACTCCCATATCTTTTGGGTGAAATTCCACAGTGTGCCATCACAGCAGCAAGATTTGTGACCTGTTGCCACGAGAAAAGGGCAACCAGTGAAGAACAAACACCATTGTAAATACAACCCATATTTATGCTTATTTATTTTATCTTGTGTCCTTTAACTATTTGTACATTGTGTATATATATATATAATATGACATTTGTAATGTCTTTACTGTTTTGAAACTTCTGTATGTGTAATGTTTACTGTTAATTTTTGTTGTTTTTCACTTTATATATTCACTTTGTATGTTGTCTACCTCACTTGCTTTGGCAATGTTAACACATGTTTCCCATGCCAATAAAGCCCTTGAATTGAATTGAATTGAATTGAATTGAATTGAATTGAGAGAGGGGTGGGATGAGAGAGAGACAGAGACAGAGACAGAGAGAGGGGCTGAGAGAGAGAGAGACAGAGACAGAGACAGAGATAGGGGGTGCGAAAGAGAGAGAGAGAGCGAGCGAGAGAGAGAGAGAAAGAGAGAGATGTTGGGAGAGGGAGAACTAGAGAGAGAATAGAGAGTAGAGTTTGGAGGGAGACAGGGAGGAGAGAGAGAGGAGAAAGGATGATTACTGTACAGAAGCTCTAAACTCCAATCCGTTTCAGACACTCTATCTGTAGAAGGCTCCTCCAATCCGTTTCAGACACTCTATCTGTAGAAGGCTCCTCCAATCCGTTTCAGACACTCTAT
>NC_088422.1:9453614-9466341 GCF_034236695.1 Oncorhynchus nerka | reverse complement strand
TCACCTCCTCTCTCCTCCACCTCCTCACCTCCTCACCTCCTCACCTCCTCTCTCCTCCCTCCTCTCTCCTCACCTCCTCACCTCCTCACCTCCTCTCTCCTCACCTCCTCACCTCCTCCTCCTCTCTCCTCACCTCCCTCACCTCCTCTCTCCTCACCTCCTCACCTCCTCACCTCCTCTCTCCTCACCTCCTCACCTCCTCACCCCCTCACCTCCTCTCTCCTCCTCTGCTCTCTCCTCACCTCCTCACCTCCTCTCTCCTCCTCTGCTCTCTCCTCACCTCCTCACCTCCTCTCTCCTCACCTCCTCACCTCCTCTCTCCTCACCTCCTCACTCTCCTCTCTCCTCCTGCCTCCTCTCTCTCCTCCTCTGCTCTCTCCTCACCTCCTCACCTCCTCTCTCCTCACCTCCTCACCTCCTCTCTCCTCACCTCCTCACCTCCTCTCTCCTCTCGTCTCTTCTTCCTTCCATTCCCCTCCCCATGCTTGCGTGTGTTCCTGGGTCCATGCGTGTGTGTGTGTGTGTGTGTGTGTGTTCCTATACCACCTGTAGTCTTGTTCCTATACCACCTGTTGTCTTGTTCCTACACCACCTGTTGTCTTGTTCCTACAACACCTGTTGTCTTGTTCCTATACCACCTGTTGTCTTGTTCCTATACCACCTGTTGTCTTGTTCCTACACCACCTGTAGTCTTGTTCCTACACCACCTGTAGTCTTGTTCCTATACCACCTGTTGTCTTGTTCCTACACCACCTGTTGTCTTGTTCCTACAACACCTGTTGTCTTGTTCCTACACCACCTGTTGTCTTGTTCCTATACCACCTGTTGTCTTGTTCCTATACCACCTGTTGTCTTGTTCCTACACCACCTGTAGTCTTGTTCCTACACCACCTGTTGTCTTGTCTGTTGTCTTGTTCCTATACCACCTGTTGTCTTGTTCCTATAACACCTATTGTCTTGTTCCTATACCACCTGTTGTCTTGTTCCTACAACACCTGTTGTCTTGTTCCTATACCACCTGTTGTCTTGTTCCTACACCACCTGTTGTCTTGTTCCTACACCACCTGTTGTCTTGTTCCTACACCACCTGTTGTCTTGTTCCTATAACACCTGTTGTCTTGTTCCTATAACACCTGATGTCTTGTTCCTATAACACCTGTTGTCTTGTTCCTATAAGACCTGTTGTCTTGTTCCTATACCACCTGTTGTCTTGTTCCTATAAGACCTGTTGTCTTGTTCCTACACCACCTGTTGTCTTGTTCCTACACCACCTGTTGTCTTGTTCCTACACCACCTGTTGTCTTGTTCCTACACCACCTGTTGTCTTGTTCCTATACCACCTGTTGTCTTGTTCCTATAAGACCTGTTGTCTTGTTCCTATAACACCTGTTGTCTTGTTCCTATACCACCTGTTGTCTTGTTCCTATAACACCTGTTGTCTTGTTCCTATACCACCTGTTGTCTTGTTCCTACACCACCTGTTGTCTTGTTCCTACACCAACTGTTGTCTTGTCTGTTGTCTTGTTCCTACACCACCTGTTGTCTTGTCTGTTGTCTTGTTCCTATAACACCTGTTGTCTTGTTCCTATACCACCTGTTGTCTTGTTCCTATACCACCTGTTGTCTTGTTCCTATACCACCTGTTGTCTTGTTCCTATACCACCTGTTGTCTTGTTCCTACACCACCTGTTGTCTTGTTCCTATAACACCTGTTGTCTTGTTCCTACACCACCTGTTGTCTTGTTCCTATACCACCTGTTGTATTGTCTGTTGTCTTGTTCCTACACCACCTGTTGTCTTGTTCCTACACCACCTGTTGTCTTGTTCCTATACCACCTGTTGTCTTGTTCCTATACCACCTGTTGTCTTGTTCCTACAACACCTGTTGTCTTGTTCCTATACCACCTGTTGTCTTGTTCCTACACCACCTGTTGTCTTGTTCCTACACCACCTGTTGTCTTGTTCCTATACCACCTGTTGTCTTGTTCCTATAAGACCTGTTGTCTTGTTCCTATAACACCTGTTGTCTTGTTCCTACAACACCTGTTGTCTTGTTCCTATACCACCTGTTGTCTTGTTCCTACACCACCTGTTGTCTTGTTCCTACACCACCTGTTGTCTTGTTCCTACACCACCTGTTGTCTTGTTCCTACAACACCTGTTGTCTTGTTCCTACACCACCTGTTGTCTTGTTCCTATACCACCTGTTGTCTTGTTCCTACACCACCTGTAGTCTTGTTCCTACACCACCTGTTGTCTTGTTCCTACACCACCTGTTGTCTTGTCTGTTGTCTTGTTCCTACACCACCTGTTGTCTTGTCTGTTGTCTTGTTCCTACACCACCTGTTTGAATGTCGACCTTACAAGACTAGAGACAGCCTTCCAATCTGCCAGTACATCAGTAAACCTCACTAGATCCTCTTATTACCTGAGCTGTTAACTTGATCAACTAATCCTGAGCTAATAACTTGATCAACTAATCCTGAGCAAAATAACTTGATCAACTAATCCTGAGCTAATAATCTGATCGACTAACCCTGAGCTAATAACAAGATCAACTAATCCTGAGCTAATAACTTGATCGACTAATCCTGCCTTAATAACTTGATCGACTAATCCTGCCTTAATAACTTGATTGACTAATCCTGAGCTAATAACTTGATCAACTAATCCTGCCTTAATAACTTGATCGACTAATCCTGCCTTAATAACTTGATCAACTAATCCTGCCTTAATAACTTGATTGACTAATCCTGAGCTAATAACTTGATTGACTAATCCTGAGCTAATAACAAGATCGACTAATCCTGCCTTAATAACTTGATCAACTAATCCTGCCTTAATAACTTGATTGACTAATCCTGACTTAATAACTTGATTGACTAATCCTGACTTAATAACTTGATTGACTAATCCTGCCTTAATAACTTGATCGACTAATCCTGCCTTAATAACTTGATCGACTAATCCTGCCTTAATAACTTGATTGACTAATCCTGCCTTAATAACTTGATTGACTAATCCTGAGCTAATAACAAGATCGACTAATCCTGCCTTAATAACTTGATCGACTAATCCTGACTTAATAACTTGATTGACTAATCCTGCCTTAATAACTTGATCGACTAATCCTGCCTTAATAACTTGATTGACTAATCCTGAGCTAATAACAAGATCGACTAATCCTGCCTTAATAACTTGATCAACTAATCCTGCCTTAATAACTTGATCGACTAATCCTGAGCTAATAACTTGATTGACTAATCCTGCCTTAATAACTTGATCGACTAATCCTGAGCTAATAACAAGATCGACTAATCCTGCCTTAATAACTTGATCAACTAATCCTGCCTTAATAACTTGATCGACTAATCCTGAGCTAATAACTTGATTGACTAATCCTGAGCTAATAACAAGATCGACTAATCCTGCCTTAATAACTTGATCAACTAATCCTGCCTTAATAACTTGATTGACTAATCCTGCCTTAATAACTTGATCGACTAATCCTGCCTTAATAACTTGATCGACTAATCCTGCCTTAATAACTTGATCGACTAATCCTGCCTTAATAACTTGATCGACTAATCCTGACTTAATAACTTGATCGACTAATCCTGAGCTAATAACAAGATCGACTAATCCTGCCTTAATAACTTGATCGACTAATCCTGACTTAATAACTTGATCGACTAATCCTGCCTTAATAACTTGATCAACTAATCCTGCCTTAATAACTTGATCGACTAATCCTGACTTAATAACTTGATTGACTAATCCTGAGCTAATAACTTGATTGACTAATCCTGCCTTAATAACTTGATTGACTAATCCTGACTTAATAACTTGATTGACTAATCCTGACTTAATAACTTGATTGACTAATCCTGACTTAATAACTTGATCGACTAATCCTGCCTTAATAACTTGATTGACTAATCCTGCCTTAATAACTTGATCGCCTAATCCTGACTTAATAACTTGATCGACTAATCCTGCCTTAATAACTTGATTGACTAATCCTGCCTTAATAACTTGATCGCCTAATCCTGCCTTAATAACTTGATCGACTAATCCTGCCTTAATAACTTGATTGACTAATCCTGCCTTAATAACTTGATTGACTAATCCTGACTTAATAACTTGAATGACTAATCCTGACTTAATAACTTGATTGACTAATCCTGCCTTAATAACTTGATCGACTAATCCTGCCTTAATAACTTGATTGACTAATCCTGCCTTAATAACTTGATTGACTAATCCTGCCTCAATAACTTGATTGACTAATCCTGCCTTAATAACTTGATTGACTAATCCTGACTTAATAACTTGATTGACTAATCCTGCCTTAATAACTTGATCGACTAATCCTGCCTTAATAACTTGATTGACTAATCCTGCCTTAATAACTTGATCAACTAATCCTGACTTAATAACTTGATCAACTAATCCTGACTTAATAACTTGATTGACTACTTATCCTTGGACACCTGTCGACAACATCCGGTGAAATTGGAGCGTGCGAAATTCAAATAAATAATCGTAATATTAAACATTTATGAACATACAAGTATCTTATACCATTTTAAAGCTTAAAGTCGTGTTAATCTAACTGCGTTGTCCGATTTACAATAGGCTTTACAACGAAAGCATGCGATTGTTTGAGGACGGCACCCCACATCAACATATTCTTCAACCCGCACAAGCTTCATAAAATCACAAATAGCGATGAAGTAAATCACCTTTCTTTGAAAATCCTCCTGTGTTTGCAATCACAAGGGTCATCATCCAAGGGTCCCAGCTACAACATGAATGGTCGTTTTGTTAGACAACATTTTTTCCTTTATATCCCATAAAGTATGTTTAGTTGGAGCCATCGATTTCGGTAATCCACTCGTTCAACATGCAGACAAAAACGAGTCCAAAAAATAACTTTGTTCAAACTACGTTTCTATCTAATCCTCAGATACCATGAAATATAAATAGACGATAATATTTCATACGGAGAGAAATTATGTTCAATGAAAAGTGAAATTAACCTCTTTGCCGTGTGCCTTGATGACTGATTTCACACTGCATTTCGTTGTACCAAAAAACTCGAAATTCTTCCTCGTTTTGGAAGAAACAAGCTTGAAACCTTACAAAGGACTATTTGCCATCTAGTGGAAGCCATGTAGTGCAATCTGGGGCTAGAATTGCATAGGACCCAAGCTTTTCCGTATAAGGCCTGGGACTAAAAATAAAAATAAAAAAGAAGATTCTGGTTGGTTTTTCACCTACCAAATCAACTATGTTATAATCTGTACATTGTTTAACATTTCTACAAACTTCAAATTGCTTTCTATCCAATGGCATCAACTATATGCATATCCTGGCGTCAGGCCTGAGCAACAGGCGGTTTACTTTGGGCACGTCAGTCAGGCGGTAATTCAAACTAGACCCCAGCCCCTAAGGCGATTTATTCAACCCTAAGCATGCGTTGAGGTCCAGCAGGCCACTGGATCTGCCCTAAGTTAATCTGTGTTGGGGTTTTCCACTCTGCTTTATTCAGACCCATTTTAAGCACAACGTTGAGGTCCAACAGGCCACTGGATCTGCTTCGACTCAGTAGGTTAATCTGTTGGGGTTTTTCCACTCTGCTTCTACTCATAGACCCCGGCCCTAAGACATTTATTCAACCCTAAGCACAACGTTGAGGTCCAACAGGCCCTGGAACTCAGTGAGTTAAGGCCACTGGATCTGCCACTTCGACTCAGTAGGTTAATCTGTTGGGGTTTTCCACTCTCCTCTCTGCGGTAAAACACGGAGGAGACGACTGGGAAGCTTCTCCTTTCCTGTCACATGACTGTCTGTCTCTTCACAGGAGAGACAAACAGAGAGAACAACAAAGAGGGGTGAAAAAGTTTTTTGAGAGAGAGAGAGAGTGGGTCAAAGACTTTGTACTGTTGTCACATGTTATTACTGTCATTACAAACACCCTACTTACACACACACACACACACACAGCCCTCTGCTTTATGTAAGTTCCTAACAGTTCTGTTGTCCCATTTAGCTCCTCCCAGGATCCTTCCAACACTGAATGTGTCACTGTGCTGGTGACACATTTCCCCGCAGTGTGTAATGTGTGTGTGTGTGACACCAGTTCCCTCTCCTGTGGCTGTGTGTGATGTTAAGTAAAGCCACAGTGACAGGTCTACTCTGCCGCTGTCCCCTGGACCCGGCTGGTGTCACCTCACATCAGCCTTATGGGACGGGACACACACACACACACACACACACACACACACACACACACACACACACACACACACACACACACACACACACACACACACACACACACACAGACACACACACACACACACACACACACACACACACACACACACACACTCTCTCTCTCTCTCTCTCTCTCTCTCTCTCTCTCTCTCTCTCTCTCTCTCTCTCTCTCTCTCTCTCTCTCTCTCTCTCCATACAGGACACTTGTTGCTGATTCATCATCATGTCTGTGTGTGTCTCTTTCTCTCTGTGTGTGTGACCCAAGGTGTGTGTTGATGGTAACAGTGTGGCCGCTAAGTGGTAGTTAGATCAGTGTTAATTGCTGTACAGTGATATCAGATAGAGACTGCAGCTGTCGACACTCTCCATGTGCTTAGTTGTTTGGCGTTGAACCCTGGATTATATCAAACAGAGCAGAGACAGGATGGCCTACGCACAATGACTGTGATAGGCTAATATTTAACCAGGACTGACTACCCCACTATGTATTTAACCAGGAGGACTGACTACCCCACTATGTATTTAACCAGGAGGACTGACTACCCCCACTATGTTTAACCAGGAGGACTGACTAACCAGGAGGACTGACTACCCCACTATGTATTGAACCAGGAGGACTGACTACCCCCTGTATTTAACCAGAAGGACTGACTACCCCACTATGTATTTAACCAGGAGGACTGACTACCCCACTATGTATTTAACCAGGAGACTACCCCCCTATGACTGACTACCCCCCCACCACTATGTATTTAACCAGAAGGACTGACTACCCCCCACTATGTATTTAACCAGGAGGACTGACTACCCCCCCCACTATGTATTTAACCAGGAGGACTGACTACCCACTATGTATTTAACCAGGAGGACTGACTACCCCACTATGTATTTAACCAGGAGGACTGACTACCCCCCACTATGTATTTAACCAGGAGGACTGACTACCCACTATGTATTTAACCAGGAGGACTGACTACCCCCACTATCTATTTAACCAGGAGGACTGACTACCCCCACTATGTATTTAACCAGGAGGACTGACTACCCCACTATGTATTTAACCAGGAGGACTGACTACCCCACTATGTATTTAACCAGGAGGGACTGACTACCCACTAATTTAACCAGGAGGACTACCCCCATATGTATTTAACCAGGAGGACTGACTACCCCACTATGTATTTAACCAGGAGGACTGACTACCCCACTATGTATTTAACCAGGAGGACTGACTACCCCCCCACTATGTATTTAACCAGGAGGACTGACTCCCCCCACTATGTATTTAACCAGGAGGACTGACTACCCCACTATGTATTTAACCAGGAGGACTGACTACCCCCAGCTATGTATTTAACCAGGAGGACTGACTACCCCACCACTATGTATTTAACTAGGAGGACTGACTGACCCCACTATGTATTTAACCAGGAGGACTGACTACCCCCACTATGTATTTAACCAGGAGGACTGACTACCCCCCACTATGTATTTAACCAGGAGGACTGACCACTCCCCCACTATGTATTTAACCAGGAGGACTGACTACCCCACTATGTATTTAACCAGGAGGACTGACTACCCCCCACTATGTATTTAACCAGGAGGACTGACTACCCCACTATGTATTTAACCAGGAGGACTGACTACTCCCACTATGTATTTAACCAGGAGGACTGACTACCCCCACTATGTATTTAACCAGGAGGACTGACTACCCCCCACTATGTATTTAACCAGGAGGACTGACTACCCCACTATGTATTTAACCAGGAGGACTGACTACCCCCCACTATGTATTTAACCAGGAGGACTGACCACCCCCCACTATGTATTTAACCAGGAGGACTGACTACCCCCCACTATGTATTTAACCAGGAGGACTGACTACCCCCCACTATGTATTTAACCAGGAGGACTGACTACCCCCCACTATGTATTTAACCAGGAGGACTGACTACCCCCACTATGTATTTAACCAGGAGGACTGACTACCCCCCACTATGTATTTAACCAGGAGGACTGACTACCCCACTATGTATTTAACCAGGAGGACTGACTACCCCCCACTATGTATTTAACCAGGAGGACTGACTACCCCACTATGTATTTAACCAGGAGGACTGACTACCCCACTATGTATTTAACCAGGAGGACTGACTACCCCACTATGTATTTAATCAGGAGGACTGACTACCCCACTATGTATTTAACCAGGAGGACTGACTACCCCACTATGTATTTAACCAGGAGGACTGAATACCCCCCACTATGTATTTAACCAGGAGGACTGACTACCCCCACTATGTATTTAACCAGGAGGACTGACTACCCCCACTATGTATTTAACCAGGAGGACTGACTACCCCACTATGTATTTAACTAGGAGGACTGACTACCCCCCACTATGTATTTAACCAGGAGGACTGACTACCCCACTATGTATTTAACCAGGAGGACTGACTACCCCCCACTATGTATTTAACCAGGAGGCCTGACTACCCCCCACTATGTATTTAACCAGGAGGACTGACTACCCCACTATGTATTTAACCAGGAGGACTGACTACCCCACTATGTATTTAACCAGGAGGACTGACTACTCCCCCACTATGTATTTAACCAGGAGGACTGACTACCCCCCACTATGTATTTAACCAGGAGGACTGACTACCCCACTATGTATTTAACCAGGAGGACTGACTACCCCCACTATGTATTTAACCAGGAGGACTGACTACTCCCACTATGTATTTAACCAGTATTTAACCAGGTCCTCTGGAGACAGATCAGGTCCTATAGAGTCAACATGAGACAGATCAGGTCCTATAGAGTCAACATGTCTCTGAGACAGATCAGGTCCTATAGAGTCAACATGTCTCTGAGACAGATCGGGTCCTATAGAGTCAACATGTCTCTGAGACAGATCAGGTCTATAGAGTCAACATGAGACAGATCAGGTCCTATAGAGTCAACATGTCTCTGAGACAGATCAGGTCCTATAGAGTCAACATGAGACAGATCAGGTCTATAGAGTCAACATGAGACAGATCAGGTCCTATAGAGTCAACATGAGACAAGATCAGGTCCTATAGAGTCAACATGAGACAGATCAGGTCCTATAGAGTCAACGTGAGACAGATCCAGGTCCTATAGAGTCAACATGTCTCTGAGACAGATCAGGTCTATAAGTCAACATGTCTCTGAGACAGATCAGGTCCTATAGAGTCAATATGAGACAGATCAGGTCCTATAGAGTCAACATGAGACAGATCAGGTCCTATAGAGTCAACATGAGACAGATCAGGTCTATAGAGTCAACATGTCTCTGAGACAGATCCGGGTCCTATAGAGTCAACATAAGACAGATCAGGTCCTATAGAGTCAACATGACTGACACCCCACTATGTATTTAACCAGGAGGACCAGACCACCCCCCACTATGTATTTAACCAGGAGGACTGACTACCCCCCACTATGTATTTAACCAGGAGGACTGACTACCCCCACTATGTATTTAACCAGGAGGACTGACTACCCCCCACTATGTATTTAACCAGGAGGACTGACTACCCCCCACTATGTATTTAACCAGGAGGACTGACTACCCCCCACTATGTATTTAACCAGGAGGACTGACTACCCCACTATGTATTTAACCAGGAGGACTGACTACCCCCCACTATGTATTTAACCAGGAGGACTGACTACCCCTCACTATGTATTTAACCAGGAGGACTGACTACCCCACTATGTATTTAACCAGGAGGACTGACTACCCCACTATGTATTTAACCAGGAGGACTGACTACCCCACTATGTATTTAATCAGGAGGACTGACTACCCCACTATGTATTTAACCAGGAGGACTGACTACCCCACTATGTATTTAACCAGGAGGACTGAATACCCCCCACTATGTATTTAACCAGGAGGACTGACTACCCCCACTATGTATTTAACCAGGAGGACTGACTACCCCCACTATGTATTTAACCAGGAGGACTGACTACCCCACTATGTATTTAACTAGGAGGACTGACTACCCCCCACTATGTATTTAACCAGGAGGACTGACTACCCCACTATGTATTTAACCAGGAGGACTGACTACCCCCCACTATGTATTTAACCAGGAGGCCTGACTACCCCCCACTATGTATTTAACCAGGAGGACTGACTACCCCACTATGTATTTAACCAGGAGGACTGACTACCCCACTATGTATTTAACCAGGAGGACTGACTACCCCCCACTATGTATTTAACCAGGAGGACTGACTACCCCCCACTATGTATTTAACCAGGAGGACTGACTACCCCACTATGTATTTAACCAGGAGGACTGACTACCCCCACTATGTATTTAACCAGGAGGACTGACTACCCCCACTATGTATTTAACCAGGAGGACTGACTACCCCACTATGTATTTAACCAGGAGGACTGACTACCCCCCACTATGTATTTAACCAGGAGGACTGACTACCCCCCACCACTATGTATTTAACCAGGAGGACTGACTACCCCACTATGTATTTAACCAGGAGGCCTGACTACCCCCCACTATGTATTTAACCAGGAGGACTGACTACCCCACTATGTATTTAACCAGGAGGACTGACTACCCCCCACTATGTATTTAACCAGGAGGACTGACTACCCCACTATGTATTTAACCAGGAGGACTGACTACCCCCACTATGTATTTAACCAGGAGGACCTGACTACCCCCCACTATGTATTTAACCAGGAGGACTGACTACCCCACTATGTATTTAACCAGGAGGACTGACTACCCCACTATGTATTTAACCAGGAGGACTGACTACCCCACTATGTATTTAACCAGGAGGACTGACTACCCCCCACTATGTATTTAACCAGGAGGACTGACTACCCCCACTATGTATTTAACCAGGAGGACTGACTACCCCCCACTATGTATTTAACCAGGAGGACTGACTACCCCCACTATGTATTTAACCAGGAGGACTGACTACCCCACTATGTATTTAACCAGGAGGACTGACTACCCCCCACTATGTATTTAACCAGGAGGACTGACTACCCCCACCACTATGTATTTAACCAGGAGGACTGACTACCCCACTATGTATTTAACCAGGAGGACTGACTACCCCCCACTATGTATTTAACCAGGAGGACTGACTACCCCACTATGTATTTAACCAGGAGGACTGACTACCCCCACTATGTATTTAACCAGGAGGACTGACTACCCCCACTATGTATTTAACCAGGAGGACTGACTACCCCACTATGTATTTAACCAGGAGGACTGACTACCCCCCACTATGTATTTAACCAGGAGGACTGACTACCCCCCACTATGTATTTAACCAGGAGGACTGACTACCCCACTATGTATTTAACCAGGAGGACTGACTACCCCCACTATGTATTTAACCAGGAGGACTGACTACCCCCACTATGTATTTAACCAGGAGGACTGACTACCCCCCACTATGTATTTAACCAGGAGGACTGACTACCCCCCACTATGTATTTAACCAGGAGGACAGCTACCCCCACTATGTATTTAACCAGGAGGACTGACTACCCCCCCCACTATGTATTTAACCAGGAGGACTGACTACCCCCCACTATGTATTTAACCAGGAGGACTGACTACCCCCACTATGTATTTAACCAGGAGGACTGACTACCCCCCACTATGTATTTAACCAGGAGGACTGACTACCCCCACTATGTATTTAACCAGGAGGACTGACTACCCCCCACTATGTATTTAACCAGGAGGACTGACTACCCCCCACTATGTATTTAACCAGGAGGACTGACTACCCCCCACTATGTATTTAACCAGGAGGACTGACTACCCCCCCCACTATGTATTTAACCAGGAGGACTGACTACCCCCACTATGTATTTAACCAGGAGGACTGACTACCCCACTATGTATTTAACCAGGAGGACTGACTACCCCCCCACTATGTATTTAACCAGGAGGACTGACTACCCCCACTATGTATTTAACCAGGAGGACTGACTACCCCACTATGTATTTAACCAGGAGGACTGACTACCCCCCACTATGTATTTAACCAGGAGGACTGACTACCCCCCCACTATGTATTTAACCAGGAGGACTGACTACTCCCACTATGTATTTAACCAGGAGGACTGACTACCCCCCACTATGTATTTAACCAGGAGGACTGACTACCCCCACTATGTATTTAACCAGGAGGACTGACTACCCCACTATGTATTTAACCAGGAGGACTGACTACCCCACTATGTATTTAACCAGGAGGACTGACTACCCCCCACTATGTATTTAACCAGGAGGACTGACTACCCCCCACTATGTATTTAACCAGGAGGACTGACTTCCCCACTATGTATTTAACCAGGAGGACTGACTACCCCAGCTATGTATTTAACCAGGAGGACTGA
>NC_088422.1:9440796-9453514 GCF_034236695.1 Oncorhynchus nerka | reverse complement strand
GGGCACGTTGATTGCCCAGAGGAGAGTGGGGTACGTTGATTGCCTAGGGAGAGTGGGGCACGTTGATTGCCTAGGGAGAGTGGGGCACGTTGATTGCCTAGAGGAGAGTGGGGCACGTTGAATTCCTAGGGGAGAGTGGGGTATGTTGGTTGCCCAGAGGAGAGTGGGGTATGTTGATTGCCTAGGGAGAGTGGGGTACGTTGATTGCCTAGGGAGAGTGGTGTATGTTGATTGCTCTAGGGAGAGTGGGGTATGTTGATTGCCTAGGGAGAGTGGGGTACATTGATTGCCAAGAGGAGAGTGGGGCACGTTGATTGCCCAGAGGAGAGTGGGATACGTTGATTGCCTAGGGGAGAGTGGGGTACGTTGATTGCCCAGAGGAGAGTGGGAACACGTTGATCTGCCTAGGGGAGAGTGGGGCACGTTGAATTCCTAGGGAGAGTGGGGTATGTTGGTTGCCTAGAGGAGAGTGGGGTATGTTGATTGCCTAGGGGAGAGTGGGGTACGTTGATTGCCTAGGGAGAGTGGGGTATGTTGATTGCCTAGGGGAGAGTGGGGTATGTTGATTGCCTAGAGGAGACTGGGGTATGTTGATTGCCTAGGGGAGAGTGGGGTATGTTGATTGCCTAGGGAGAGTGGGGTATGTTGATTGCCTAGGGGAGAGTGGGGTATGTTGGTTGTCTAGAGGAGAGTGGGGTATGTTGATTGCCTAGGGAGCGTGGGGTATGTTGATTGCCTAGGGGAGAGTGGGGTATGTTGATTGCCTAGGGGAGAGTGGGGCACGTTGATTAGCCTAGGGGAGAGTGGGGTACATTGATTGCCTAGGGAGAGTGGGGTACTTTGATTGCCTATGGGAGAGTGGGGTACTCTGATTGCCTAGGGGAGAGTGGGGTATGTTGATTGCCAAGAGGAGAGTGGGGTACGTTGATTGCCCAGAGGAGAGTGGGGCACGTTGATCGCCTAGGGGAGAGTGGGGTGCTTTGATTGCCTAGGGGAGAGTGGGGTACTCTGATCTGCCTAGGGAGAGTGGGGTATGTTGATTGCCTAGAGGAGAGTGGGGCACGCTTGATTGCCTAGGGGAGAGTGGGGCACGTTGATTAGCCTAGGGGAGAGTGGGGTACGTTGTTTGCCTAGGGAGAGTGGAGTATGTTGATTGCCCAAGGGAGAGTGGGGTATGTTGATTGCCTAGAGGAGAGTGGGGTATGTCGATTGCCTAGAGGAGAGTGGGGTATGTTGATTGCCTAAGGGAGAGTGGGGTATGTTGATTGCCCAGGGGAGAGTGCGGTACGTTGATTGCCTAGAGGAGAGTGGGTACGTTGATTGCCTAGGGAGAGTGGGGTACGTTGATTGCCTAGGGGAGAGTGGGGTACTTTGATTGCCTAGGGAGAGTGGGGCATGTTGATTGCCTAGGGGAGAGTGGGGTACATTGATTGCCTAGGGAGAGTGGGGTATGTTGATTGCCTCAAGGGAGAGTGGGGTATGTTGATTGCCTAGGGGAGAGGGGGGCACTGATCATCTAAGGAGAGTGGGCACGTTGGATCATTCAGGAGGAGAGTGGGGGCACGCTGATCAAGTCAAGGAGAGTGGGGCACGCTGATCGTCTAGGGAGAGTGGGTACTTTGATTGCCCAGGAGAGTGGGCACTCTGATTGCCTAGGGAGAGTGGGGGTATGTTGATTGCCTAGGGAGAGTGGGGGTATGTTGATTGCCTAGGGGAGAGTGGGGGTACGTTGAATTCCTAGGGAGAGTGGGGTATGTTGGTTGCCTAGAGGAGAGTGGGGTATGTTGATTGCCTAGGGAGAGTGGGGTACGTTGATTGCCTAGGGAGAGTGGGGCACGTTGATTGCCTAGGGGAGAGTGGGGTACTTTGATTGCCTAGGGAGAGTAAGGATTGCCCAGGGGAGAGTGGGGTACGTTGATTGCCTAGGGGAGAGTGGGGTATGTTGACTGCCTAAGGGAGAGTGGGGTATGTTGATTGCCTAGGGAGAGTGGGGTACGTTGATTGCCTAGGGGAGAGTGGGGTATGTTGATTGCCTAGGGGAGAGTGGGGTATGTTGATTGCCTAGAGGAGACTGGGGTATGTTGATTACCTAGGGGAGAGTGGGGTATGTTGATTGCCTAGGGAGAGTGGGGTATGTTGATTGCCTAGGGGAGAGTGGGGTATGTTGGTTGTCTAGAGGAGAGTGGGGTATGTTGATTGCCTAGGGAGAGTGGGGTATGTTGATTGCCTAGGGGAGAGTGGGGTATGTTGGATTGCCTAGGGGAGAGTGGGGTACGTTGATTGCCTAGGGAGAGTGGGGTACATTGATTGCCTAGGGGAGAGTGGGGTACTTTGATTGCCTAGGGAGAGTGGGGTACTCTGATTGCCTAGGGGAGAGTGGGGTATGTTGATTGCCAAGAGGAGAGTGGGGCACGTTGATTGCCCAGAGGAGAGTGGGGTACGTTGATTGCCTAGGGGAGAGTGGGGTGCTTTGATTGCCTAGGGAGAGTGGGGTACTCTGATTGCCTAGGGGAGAGTGGGGTATGTTGATTGCCTAGGGAGAGTGGGGTACTGTATGGTACTGTATGATATTGTATGATACTGTATGATACTGTATGGTACTGTATGATATTGTATGATACTGTATGGTACTGTATGGTACTGTATGATACTGTATGGTATTGTATGATACTGTATGGTACTGTATGATACTGTATGGTATTGTATGATACTGTATGATATTGTATGATACTGTATGATACTGTATGATATTGTATGATACTGTATGGTACTGTATGGTACTGTATGATACTGTATGGTATTGTATGATACTATATGGTACTGTATGATACTGGATGGTACTGTATGATATTGTATGATACTGTATGGTACTGTATGGTACTGTATGATACTGTATGGTACTGTATGGTACTGTATGGTACTGTATGGTATGGTACTGTATGGTACTGTATGGTACTGTATGATACTGTATGATACTGTATGGTACTGTATGATACTGTATGGTACTGTATGGTACTGTATGATACTGTATGATAAGACACTGTATGGTACTACATGATATTGTATGGATACCATGATATGATACTGTATGGTACTATATGATACTGTATGATACTGTATGGTATGATTCCTGTATGGTATGATACTGTATGGTACTGTATGGTACTGTATGGTATGATACTGTATGGTACTGTGGCGATCATGGTACTGTATGATACTGGGTATGGTACTGTATGGTACTGTATGGTATGATACTGTATGGTACTGTATGGTATCATGATACCACTGTATGGTATTGTATGATACTGTATGGTACTGTATGATACTGTATGGTATTGTATGATACTGTATGATATTGTATGATACTGTATGATACTGTATGATATTGTATGATACTGTATGGTACTGTATGGTACTGTATGATACTGTATGGTATTGTATGATACTGTATGGTACTGTATGATACTGGATGGTACTGTATGATATTGTATGATACTGTATGGTACTGTATGGTACTGTATGATACTGTATGGTACTGTATGGTACTGTATGGTATGGTACTGTATGGTACTGTATGATACTGTATGATACTGTATGGTACTGTATGATACTGTATGGTACTGTATGGTACTGTATGATAAGATACTGTATGGTACTATATGATATTGTATGATACTGTATGATATGATACTGTATGGTACTATATGATACTGTATTATACTGTATGGTATGATCCTGTATGGTATGATACTGTATGGTACTGTATGGTACTGTATGGTATGATACTGTATGGTACTGTATGATACTGTATGGTACTGTATGATACTGTATGGTACTGTATGGTACTGTATGGTATATGATACTGTATGGTACTGTATGGTACTGTATGGTATGATACTGTATGGTACTGTATGATACTGTATGGTACTGTATGGTACTGTATGATACTGTATGGTATGATACTGTATGGTACTGTATGGTACTGTATGGTACTGTATGATACTGTATGGTATGATACTGTATGGTACTGTATGGTACTGTATGGTACTGTATGATACTGTATGGTATGATACTGTATGGTACTGTATGGTATGATACTGTATGATATGATACTGTATGGTACTGTATGATACTGTATGATACTGTATGATACTGTATGGTATGGTACTGTATGGTACTGTATGGTACTGTATGATACTGTATGGTATTGTATGGTACTGTATGGTATGATACTGTATGATATGATACTGTATGGTACTATATGATACTGTATGATACTGTATGGTATGATACTGTATGGTATGATACTGTATGGTACTGTATGGTACTGTATGGTATGATACTGTATGGTACTGTATGATACTGTATAGTACTGTATGATACTGTATGGTATGATACTGTATGATACTGTATGGTACTGTATGGTATGGTACTGTATGATACTGTATGGTATGATACTGTATGGTACTGTATGGTACTGTATGATACTGTATGATACTGTATGGTACTGTATGGTATGATACTGTATGATACTGTATGCTACTGTATGGTACTGTATGGTATGATACTGTATGGTACTGTATGATACTGTATGATACTGTATGGTACTGTATGGTATGATCCTGTATGGTACTGTATGATACTGTATGGTACTATATGATACTGTATGGTATGATACTGTATGATATGATACTGTATGGTATGCTACTGTATGGTACTGTATGATACTGTATGGTACTATATGATACTGTATGGTATGATACTGTATGGTACTGTATGGTATGCTACTGTATGATACTGTATGATACTGTGGTATGGTACTGTATGGTACTGTATGGTATGATACTGTATGGTACTGTATGGTATGATACTGTATGGTACTGTATGGTACTGTATGATACTGTATGGTACTGTATGGTACTGTATGATACTGTATGATACTGTATGGTACTGTATGGTACTGTATGGTACTGTATGGTATGGTACTGTATGGTACTGTATGGTACTGTATGATACTGGTATGGTACTGTATGGTACTGTATGGTATGGTACTGTATGGTATGATACTGTATGGTACTGTATGATACTGTATGGTACTGTATGGTAATGTATGATACTGTATGGTACTGTATGGTACTGTATGATACTGTATGGTACTGTATGGTAATGGTATGGTACTGTATGGTACTGTATGGTACTGTATGATACTGTATGGTATGGTACTGTATGATACTGTATGGTATGATACTGTATGATATGATACTGGTACTGTATGGTACTGTATGGTACTGTATGATACTGTATGGTATGATACTGTATGATACTGTATGGTACTGTATGGTACTGTATGGTATGATCCTGTATGGTACTGTATGATACTGTATGGTACTGTATGATACTGTATGGTATGATACTGTATGGTACTGTATGTATGATACTGTATGATATGATACTGATGGTACTGTATGACTGTATGATACTGTATGATACTGGTATGGTACTGTATGGTACTGTATGGTACTGTATGATACTGTATGGTATTGTATGGTACTGTATGGTATGATACTGTATGATATGATACTGTATGGTACTATATGATACTGGTATGATACTGTATGGTATGATACTGTATGGTATGATACTGTATGGTACTGTATGGTACTGTATGGTATGATACTGTATGGTACTATGTGATACTGTATAAGTACTGTATGATACTGTATGGTATGATACTATATGATGCTGTAGGTACTGTATGGTATGGTACTGTATGATCTGTATGGTATGATACTGTATGGTACTGTATGGTACTGTATGATACTGTATGATACTGTATGGTACTGTATGGTATGATACTGTATGATACTGTATGCTACTGTATGGTACTGTATGGTATGATACTGTATGGTACTGTATGATACTGTATGATACTGTATGGTACTGTATGGTATGATCCTGTATGGTACTGTATGATACTGTATGGTACTATATGATACTGTATGGTATGATACTGTATGATATGATACTGTATGGTATGCTACTGTATGGTACTGTATGATACTGTATGGTACTATATGATACTGTATGGTATGATACTGTATGGTACTGTATGGTATGCTACTGTATGATACTGTATGATGTATCAGGTATGGTACTGTATGGTACTGTATGGTATGACTGTATGGTACTGTATGGTATGATACTGTATGGTACTGTATGGTACTGTATGATACTGTATGGTACTGTATGGTACTGTATGATACTGTATGATACTGTATGGTACTGTATGGTACTGTATGATACTGTATGGTACTGTATGGTACTGTATGGTATGGTACTGTATGGTACTGTATGGTACTGTATGGTACTGTATGGTATGGTACTGTATGGTACTGTATGGTATGGTACTGTATGGTATGATACTGTATGGTACTGTATGATACTGTATGGTACTGTATGGTAATGTATGATACTGTATGGTACTGTATGGTACTGTATGATACTGTATGGTACTGTATGGTACTGTATGGTATGGTACTGTATGGTACTGTATGGTACTGTATGATACTGTATGGTACTGTATGATACTGTATGGTATGATACTGTATGATATGATACTGTATGGTACTGTATGGTACTGTATGGTACTATATGGTACTATATGGTACTGTATGATACTGTATGGTATGATACTGTATGATATGATACTGAATGATACTGTATGGTACTGTATGGTACTATATGATACTGTATGATACTGTATGGTATGATCCTGTATGGTATGATACTGTATGGTACTGTATGGTACTGTATGGTATGATACTGTATGGTACTGTATGATACTGTATGGTACTGTATGATACTGTATGGTACTGTATGGTACTGTATGGTATGATACTGTATGGTACTGTATGGTACTGTATGATACTGTATGGTATTGTATGATACTGTATGGTACTGTATGATACTGTATGGTATTGTATGATACTGTATGATATTGTATGATACTGTATGATACTGTATGATATTGTATGATACTGTATGGTACTGTATGGTACTGTATGATACTGTATGGTATTGTATGATACTGTATGGTACTGTATGATACTGGATGGTACTGTATGATATTGTATGATACTGATACTGTATGGTACTGTATGATACTGTATGGTACTGTATGGTACTGTATGGTACTGTATGGTACTGTATGGTATGGTACTGTATGGTACTGTATGATACTGTATGATACTGTATGGTACTGTATGATACTGTATGGTACTGTATGGTACTGTATGATAAGATACTGTATGGTACTATGATATTGTATGATACTGTATGATATGATACTGTATGGTACTATATGATACTGTATGATACTGTATGGTATGATCCTGTATGGTATGATACTGTATGGTACTGTATGGTACTGTATGGTATGATACTGTATGGTACTGTATGATACTGTACTATGATACTGTATGGTACTGTATGGACTGTATGGTATGATACTGTATGGTACTGTATGGTACTGTATGGTATGATACTGTATGGTACTGTATGATACTGTATGGTACTGTATGGTACTGTATGATACTGTATGGTATGATACTGTATGATACTGTATGGTACTGTATGGTACTGTATGGTATGATCCTGTATGGTACTGTATGATACTGTATGGTACTGTATGATACTGTATGGTATGATACTGTATGGTACTGTATGGTATGATACTGTATGATATGATACTGTATGGTACTGTATGATACTGTATGATACTGTATGATACTGTATGGTATGGTACTGTGGTACTGTATGGTACTGTATGATACTGTATGGTACTGTATGGTACTGTATGGTATGATACTGTATGATATGATACTGTATGGTACTATATGATACTGTATGATACTGTATGGTATGATACTGTATGGTATGATACTGTATGGTACTGTATGGTACTGTATGGTATGATACTGTATGGTACTGTATGATACTGTATAGTACTGTATGATACTGTATGGTATGATACTGTATGGTACTGTATGGTATGGTACTGTATGATACTGTATGTATGATACTGTATGGTACTGTATGGTATGATACTGTATGATATGATGGTACTGTATGGTATGATACTGTATGATACTGTATACTGTATGGTACTGTATGGTATGATACTGTATGGTACTGTATGATACTGTATGATACTGTATGGTACTGTATGGTATGATCCTGTATGGTACTGTATGATACTGTATGGTACTGTATGGTACTGTATGGTATGATACTGTATGATATGATACTGTATGGTATGCTACTGTATGGTACTGTATGATACTGTATGGTACTATATGATACTGTATGGTATGATACTGTATGGTACTGTATGGTATGCTACTGTATGATACTGTATGATACTGTATGGTATGGTACTGTATGGTACTGTATGGTATGATACTGTATGGTACTGTATGGTATGATACTGTATGGTACTGTATGGTACTGTATGATACTGTATGGTACTGTATGGTACTGTATGATACTGTATGATACTGTATGGTACTGTATGGTACTGTATGATACTGTATGGTACTGTATGGTACTGTATGGTATGGTACTGTATGGTACTGTATGGTACTATATGATACTGTATGGTATGGTACTGTATGGTACTGTATGGTATGGTACTGTATGGTATGATACTGTATGGTACTGTATGATACTGTATGGTACTGTATGGTAATGTATGATACTGTATGGTACTGTATGGTACTGTATGATACTGTATGGTACTATATGGTACTGTATGATACTGTATGTATGGTACTGTATGATATGATACTGAATGATACTGTATGGTACTGTATGATACTGTATGGTACTGTATGGTATGATACTGTATGATACTGTATGGTATGATACTGTATGATATGATACTGTATGATACTGTATGGTACTGTATGGTATGATACTGTATGGTACTGTATGATACTGTATGGTATGATACTGTATGGTACTGTATGGTATGACTGTATGGTACCGTATGATATGGTACTGTATGGTATGGTACTGTATGGTATGATACTGTATGGTACTGTATGGTACTGTATGGTATGGTACTGTATGGTATGATACTGTATGGTACTGTATGGTACTGTATGGTATGGTACTGTATGGTACTGTATGGTACAACTATGATACTGTATGGTACTGTATGATACTGTATGGTATGATACTGTATGATATGATACTGAATGATACTGTATGGTACTGTATGATACTGTATGGTACTGTATGGTACTGTATGGTACTGTATGGTATGGTACTGTATGGTACTGTATGGTACTGTATGATACTGTATGGTATGGTACTGTATGATACTGTATGGTATGATACTGTATGATATGATACTGTATGGTACTGTATGGTACTGTATGGTACTGTATGATACTATATGGTACTATATGGTACTGTATGATACTGTATGGTATGATACTGTATGATATGATACTGAATGATACTGTATGGTACTGTATGATACTGTATGGTACTGTATGGTACTGTATGGTACTGTATGATACTGTATGATACTGTATGGTATGATACTGTATGATATGATACTGTATGATACTGTATGGTACTGTATGGTATGATACTGTATGGTACTGTATGATACTGTATGGTATGATACTGTATGGTACTGTATGGTATGATACTGTATGGTACTGTATGATACTGTATGGTACTGTATGGTATGGTACTGTATGGTATGATACTGTATGGTACTGTATGGTACTGTATGGTATGGTACTGTATGGTATGATACTGTATGGTACTGTATGGTACTGTATGGTATGGTACTGTATGGTACTGTATGGTACTGTATGATACTGTATGGTACTGTATGGTATGATACTGTATGATACTGTATGGTACTGTATGATACTGTATGATACTGTATGATACTGTATGATACTGTATGTTACTGTATGGTACTGTATGGTACTGTATGATACTGTATGATACTGTATGGTATGATACTGTATGATACTGTATGGTACTGTATGATACTGTATGGTACTGTATGGTACTGTATGGTATGGTACTGTATGGTATGATACTGTATGGTACTGTATGATACTGTATGGTACTGTATGGTATGATACTGTATGATACTGTATGGTACTGTATGGTATGATACTGTATGGTACTGTATGGTACTGTATGGTATGATACTGTATGGTACTGTATGGTACTGTATGGTATTGTATGGTATGATACTGTATGATACTGTATGGTATGGTACTGTATGGTATAGTATGGAATATTTGAAATGGCAAAATTATTGGCTTGTAGACATCCAGTCAGGTACTAGCCTCGGTTCTGTTCTGACCTGCTAGAGAGTATACTGTACTGTATGGTATGGTACTGTATGATACTGTATGGTATGGATTATTGCACATCCAGTCAGGTACTAGCCTCGGTTCTGTTCGGACCTGCTAGAGAGACGAATGAGATTTGATTGATTGAACAATACGTTTCCATCCAGCCATGCTGTCATGCATGAACAATCACGAACAAGAGGGCTGTCTGTGTAGGAGGAGAGAGAGACAGAGAGACAGAGAGAGAGAGGGGTGAGAGAGGGTGAGAGAGAGAGAGAGAGAGAGAGAGAGAGACAGAGAGGGAGAGAGAGAGAGAGAGAGAGGGGGTGAGAGAGGGTGAGAGAGAGAGAGAGAGACAGAGACAGAGAGCAGACAGAGAGAGGGGGTGAGAGAGAGAGGGAGAGAGACAGAGAGACAGAGAGAGACAGAGAGAAAGAGAGAGAGAGACAGAGAAACAGGGAGAGAGAGGGGTGAGAAAGAGAGAGAGAGACAGAGAGAGGGTGAGAGAGAGAGAGAGAGAGAGAGAGGAGACATAGACAGAGAGCAGACAGAGAGAGGGGTGAGAGAGAAAGAGAGAGTGAGAGAGAGAGACAGAAAGAGAGCGGGGGTGAGAGGTTTGAGAGAGAGAAAGAAAAGAGAGAGAGAGAGAGAGAGAGGGTGAGAGAGAGAGAGAGAGAGAGAGAGAGAGAGAGAGAGAGGGGGTGAGAGGGTGAGAGAGAGAGAGAGAGACAGAGTAAAACCAAAATAATGGTGTTCCAAAAAGGTCCAGTCACTCAGGACCACAAATACAAATTCCATCTAGACACTGTTGCCCTAGAGCACACAAAAAACTATACATACCTTGGCTAAACATCAGCGCCACAGGTAACTTCCGCAAAGCTGTGAACGATCTGAGAGACAAGGCAAGAAGGGCATTCTATGCCATCAAAAGAAACATAAATTTCAACATACCAATTAGGTTTGGCTAAAAATCGCGATCCAGTCATAGGCCCATTGCCCTTTATGGTTGTGAGGTCTAGGGTCCGCTCACCAACTAAGACTTCACAAATGGGACAAACACCAAATTGAGACTCTGCACGCAGAATTCTGCAAAAATATCCTCCGTGTACAACGTAAAACACCAAATAATGCATGCAGAGCAGAATTAGGCCGATACCCACTAATTATCAAAATCCAGAAAAGAGCTGTTAAATTCTACAACCACCTAAAAGGAAGCGATTCACAAACCTTCCATAACAAAGCCATCACCTACAGAGAGATGAACCTGGAGAAGAGTCCCCTAAGCAAGCTGGTCCTGGGGCTCTGTTCACAAACACAAACACACCCTACAAAGCCCCAGGACAACAGCACAATTAGACCCAACCAAATCATGAGAAAACAAAAAGATAATTACTTAACACATTGGAAAGAATTAACAAAAAAATATAGAATGCTATTTGGCCCTACACAGAGAGTACACAGCGGCAGAATACCTGACCACTGTGACTGACCCAAAATTAAGGAAAGCTTTGACTATGTACAGACTCAGTGAGCATAGCCTTGCTATTGAGAAAGGCCGCCGTAGGCAGACATGGCTCTCAAGAGAAGACAGGCTATGTGCTCACTGCCCACAAAATGAGGTGGAAACTGAGCTGCACTTCCTAACCTCCTGCCCAATGTATGACCATATTAGAGAGACATATTTCCCCCAGATTACACAGATCCACAAAGAATTCGAAAACAAATCCAATTTTGAAAAACTCCCATATCTTTTGGGTGAAATTCCACAGTGTGCCATCACAGCAGCAAGATTTGTGACCTGTTGCCACGAGAAAAGGGCAACCAGTGAAGAACAAACACCATTGTAAATACAACCCATATTTATGCTTATTTATTTTATCTTGTGTCCTTTAACTATTTGTACATTGTGTATATATATATATAATATGACATTTGTAATGTCTTTACTGTTTTGAAACTTCTGTATGTGTAATGTTTACTGTTAATTTTTGTTGTTTTTCACTTTATATATTCACTTTGTATGTTGTCTACCTCACTTGCTTTGGCAATGTTAACACATGTTTCCCATGCCAATAAAGCCATTGAATTGAGATTGAGATTGAATTGAATTGAGAGAGGGGTGGGATGAGAGAAGACAGAGACAGAGACAGAGAGAGGGGCTGAGAGAGAGAGAGACAGAGACAGAGACAGAGATAGGGGTGCGAAAGAGAGAGAGAGAGCGAGCGAGAGAGAGAGAGAAAGAGAGAGATGTTGGGAGAGGGAGAACTAGAGAGAGAATAGAGAGTAGAGTTTTGGAGGGAGACAGGGAGGAGAGAGAGGGAGGAAAGGATGAT
>NC_088422.1:9435496-9440696 GCF_034236695.1 Oncorhynchus nerka | reverse complement strand
ATTATGGGATGCTGAACACACTGTCCAATACTAATCTCAGGTCTGAAGGAGCCTGATCGCACGTAGCAACAGTATTATGGGATGTTGAACACACTGTCCAATACTAATCTCAGGTCTGAAGGAGCCTGATCGTAGCAACAGTATTATGGGATGTTGAACACACTGTCCAATACTAATCTCAGGTCTGAAGGAGCCTGATCGTACTGTAGCAACAGAATTATGGGATGTTGAACACACTGTCCAATACTAATCTCAGGTCTGAAGGAGCCTGATCGTACTGTAGCAACAGTATTATGGGATGTTGAACACACGGTCCAATACTAATCTCAGGTCTGAAGGAGCCTGATCGTAGCAACAGTATTATGGGATGTTGAACACACTGTCCAATACTAATCTCAGGTCTGAAGGAGCCTGATCGTACAGTAGCAACAGTATTATGGGATGTTGAACACACTGTCCAATACTAATCTCAGGTCTGAAGGAGCCTGATCATAGCAACAGTATTATGGGATGTTGAACACACTATCCAATACTAATCTCAGGTCTGAAGGAGCCTGATCGTAGCAACAGTATTATGGGATGTTGAACACACTGTCCAATACTAATCTCAGGTCTGAAGGAGCCTGATCGTAGCAACAGTATTATGGGATGTTGAACACACTGTCCAATACTAATCTCAGGTCTGAAGGAGCCTGATCGTAGCAACAGTATTATGGGATGTTGAACACACTATCCAATACTAATCTCAGGTCTGAAGGAGCCTGATCATAGCAACAGTATTATGGGATGTTGAACACACTGTCCAATACTAATCTCAGGTCTGAAGGAGCCTGATCATAGCAACAGTATTATGGGATGTTGAACACACTATCCAATACTAATCTCAGGTCTGAAGGGACCTGATTGTAGCAACAGTATTATGGGATGTTGAACACACTGTCCAATACTAATCTCAGGTCTGAAGGAGCCTGATCGTAGCAACAGTATTATGGGATGTTGAACACACTGTCCAATACTAATCTCAGGTCTGAAGGAGCCTGATCGTAGCAACAGTATTATGGGATGTTGAACACACTATCCAATACTAATCTCAGGTCTGAAGGGACCTGATTGTAGCAACAGTATTATGGGATGTTGAACACACTGTCCAATACTAATCTCAGGTCTGAAGGAGCCTGATCGTACTGTAGCAACAGTATTATGGGATGTTGAACACACTGTCCAATACTAATCTCAGGTCTGAAGGAGCCTGATCGTACTGTAGCAACAGTATTATGGGATGTTGAACACACGGTCCAATACTAATCTCAGGTCTGAAGGAGCCTGATCGTACTGTAGCAACAGTATTATGGGATGTTGAACACACTGTCCAATACTAATCTCAGGTCTGAAGGAGCCTGATCGTACTGTAGCAACAGTATTATGGGATGTTGAACACACTGTCCAATACTAATCTCAGGTCTGAAGGAGCCTGATCGTACTGTAGCAACAGTATTATGGGATGTTGAACACACGGTCCAATACTAATCTCAGGTCTGAAGGAGCCTGATGGTACTCAGCAACAGTATTATGGGATGTTGAACACACTGTCCAATACTAATCTCAGGTCTGAAGGAGCCTGATCGTACTGTAGCAACAGTATTATGGGATGTTGAACACACGGTCCAATACTAATCTCAGGTCTGAAGGAGCCTGATCGTACTGTAGCAACAGTATTATGGGATGTTGAACACACTGTCCAATACTAATCTCAGGTCTGAAGGAGCCTGACAGTGGTACTAGCAACAGTATTATGGGATGTTGAACACACTGTCCAATACTAATCTCAGGTCTGAAGGAGCCTGATCACTGTAGCAACAGTATTATGGGATGTTGAACACACGGTCAATACTAATCTCAGGTCTGAAGGAGCCTGATCTGTAGCAACAGTATTATGGGATGTTGAACACACTGTCCAATACTAATCTCAGGTCTGAAGGAGCCTGATCGTACTGTAGCAAACAGTATTATGGGATGTTGAACACACTGTCCAATACTAATCTCAGGTCTGAAGGAGCCTGATCGTACTGTAGCAACAGTATTATGGGATGTTGAACACACGGTCCAATACTAATCTCAGGTCTGAAGGAGCCTGATCGTACTGTAGCAACAGTATTATGGGATGTGAACACTGTCTAATACTAATCTCAGGTCTGAAGGATGTGAACAACAGTATTATGGGACTGAACACACGGTCCAATACTAATCTCAGGTCTGAAGGAGCCTGATGTTACTGTAGCAACAGTATTATGGGATGTTGAACACACTGTCAATACTAATCTCAGGTCTGAAGGAGCCTGATCGTACTGTAGCAACAGTATTATGGGATGTTGAACACACTGTCCAATACTAATCTCAGGTCTGAAGGAGCCTGATCATTACTGTAGCAACAGTATTATGGGATGTTGAACACACTGTCCAATACTAATCTCAGGTCTGAAGGAGCCTGATCAGCAACAGTATTATGATGCTGAACACACGTCTACCACTAACTAAAGTCTGAAGGAGCCTGATATGGGATGTTGAACACACGGTCCAATACTAATCTCAGGTCTGAAGGAGCTCTGATCGTACTATAGCAACAGTATTATGGGGATGTTGAACACACGGTCCAATACTAATCTCAGGTCTGGAAGGAGCCTGATGGTACTGTAGCAACAGTATTATGGGATGTTGAACACGGTCCAATACTAATCTCGAGTCTGAAGGAGCCTGACTCGTACTGTAGCAACAGTATTATGGGATGTTGAACACACGGTCCAATCTAATCTCAGGTCTGAAGGAGCCTGATCGTACTGTAGCAACAGTATTATGGGATGTTGAACACACGGTCCAATACTAATCTCAGGTCTGAAGGAGCCTGATCGTACTGTAGCAACAGTAGGGTCTAAATACTTATGTAAGTAAAAAAAAATTGTGTTTTTTTATTTTTTTATTTTATACACATTTGCAAAAATGTCTAAAAACCTGTTTTCTCTGTCATTTTGGGGTACTGTGTATAGATTGATGAGGATTACTTTTTTTTAATCCGTTTTAGAATAAGGCTGTAACGTAACAAAATGTGGGAAAAGTAAGGGGTTTGAATACTTTCTGAATACACTGTGTATATCAACACATGAACTGCAAAGACCTGAAGTTAGACAATTAGGAACCTAACTAAATAATACTGACTCTCAACTGATATAACCTCGTCCCCAGGCTTAATTAATAAGAGCCGGCTGGTGGACGAGATTACAACCTGCCATGGTATTGGTGAGTATCAGGTCACAACATCAAGCCTCAAAGAAGATGCTGCTACACAATGGAAGGATAGTTTGTGTTCCCTCCACCGTAAGGGAGACATCATACAATAGTCAGACTGTAGATTTAAACCGTAAGGGAGACATCACACAATACTCAGACTGTAGATTTAACCATAAGGGAGACATCACACAATACTCAGACTGTAGATTTAACCGTAAGGGAGACATCACACAATACTCAGACTGTAGATTTAACCGTAAGGGAGACATCACACAATACTCAGACTGTAGATTTAACCGTAAGGGAGACATCACACAATACTCAGACTGTAGATTTAACCAAATGTAAAGAATTAGAAATTGAAACAGATATCATCGACGCCCTCCCCATTGCTGTAGGGTGCAATTACACCGTACAAGTCCACCGAGATACATAGAGAGATATCTCTCTAATACCGTACAACTCCACCGAGATACATAGAGAGATATCTCTCTAATACCGTACAACTCCACCGAGATACATAGAGAGATATCTCTCTAATACCGTACAACTCCACCGAGATACATAGAGAGATATCTCTCTAATACCGTACAACTCCACCGAGATACATAGAGAGATATCTCTCTAATACCGTACAACTCCACCGAGATACATAGAGAGATATCTCTCTAATACCGTACAACTCCACCGAGATACATAGAGAGATATCTCTCTAATACCGTACAACTCCACCGAGATACATAGAGAGATATCTCTCTAATACCTCTTCACCTCTCTAATCAAACATGTACACTGAGGAGCTCTTTGTAGTAGAATAAATAAAATAAATAAAATATGGGACATAGTTTGCCAACGCTGGCATAAATACTGAGGTCTGATAACAGCTGGTTGGTTGTGTGATGTTCTGAGAGATCTTTCAATGATTCAGAGAGGAGGGTCATAGGAAGAACAGGAAATAGACCAGGTACCTTCGCAATAGATGGGTAGTCTAGTGGTTAGAGTGTAGAGGCGGCAGGGTAGTCTAGTGGTTAGAGCATTCGACTAGTAACCGGAAGGTTGCAAGTTCAAACCCCTGAGCTGACAAGGTACAAATCTGTTGTTCTGCCCCTGAACAGGCAGTTAAACTTAAATAATAATTTGTTCTTAACTGACTTGTCTAGTTAAATAAAGGTTAAAAAAAATAAAGATAGAACCTGAACAGCAGGACTGTATGAAATACAATAGAGAAACTTCAAAGGAACTCTTGTCACTCATATATGTGTAACATACACACTCTGTCATTTGGGTTATTAACAGGGAATTTAGGTTATTCTATTGTAAAAGTCAAATGTTATTTATAAGGGAATTTAGGATATTCCATTGTGAGAGTCAGTATTTAAATGTTTGGTTCTTAATACTAAAAGCTGTTTTGTTTACTGATTTAGGATATGAATTTAATTTAATCCAACAACTGTAAACAAATGACATATTCTGGACAGACACAGAACACTCAGGGGACTTCCTGCGTATTGGTATTTGCAGTCATCTTGATTAAATCAGGGGATTCACACAGAACCTGGTTTGCTGTTTGTGTTCAACCAGATTAGAGCCTTAATCCTTGGATGGATCTGTTAAACCAGGGGACTGGTGTCTAGTCACACTGCTCACTATCTTCTCCTTTACCACACACACACACACACACACACACACACACACACACACACACACACACACACACACACACACTGCATACTATACCATGTCACACCATACCATGTCATACCATACCATGTCATACCATGTCATACCATACCATGGCCTACCATACCATGTCATACCATACCATGTCATACCATACCATGGCCTACCATACCATGTCATACCATACCATGTCATACCATACCATGTCATACCATACCATGCCATACCATACTATGTC
>NC_088422.1:9427996-9432996 GCF_034236695.1 Oncorhynchus nerka | reverse complement strand
ATCTCTCTCCCCCATTTCTCTCTCTATCTCTCTCTCCCCATATCTCTCTCTCCCCCCATTTCTCTCTCTATCTCTCTCTCCCCCATTTCTCTCTATCTCTCTCTCCCCCATTTCTCTTCTATCTCTCTCTCCCCATTTCTCTCTCTATCTCTCTCTCCCCCTTCCCCCTACAACTCTTTATTAAACCCAAACTGTTCACATCAAACACCCAGCACATGAATTCAATCTAAACGCTGTGAGATAGTCATAGTTTAGTATGTAATACAGGTGAGGTGTTAGCTGTGGAATATCACAATACAGGTGAGGTGTTACTGTGGAATATTATAATACAGGTGAGGTGTTACTGTGGAATTATAATACAGGTGAGGTGAGGTGTTACTGTGGAATATTATAATACAGGTGAGGTGTTACTGTGGAATATTATAATACAGGTGAGGTGTTACTGTGGAATATTATAATACAGGTGAGGTGTTACTGTGGAATATTATAATACAGGTGAGGTGTTACTGTGGAATATCACAATACAGGTGAGTGTTACTGTGAATATTATAATACAGGTGAGGTGTTACTGTGGAATATTATAATACAGGTGAGGTGTTACTGTGGAATATTATAATACAGGTGAGGTGTTACTGTGGAATATTATAATACAGGTGAGGTGTTACTGTGGAATATTATAATACAGGTGAGGTGTTACTGTGGAATATCACAATACAGGTGAGGTGTTACTGTGGAATATTATAATACAGGTGAGGTGTTACGTGAATATTATAATACAGGTGAGGTGTTACTGTGGAATATTATAATACAGGTGAGGTGTTACTGTGGAATATCACAATACAAGGGAGGTGTTACTGTGGAATATTATAATACAGGTGAGGTGTTACTGTGGAATATCACAATACAGGTGAGGTGTGTTACTGTGAATATTATAATACAGGTGAGGTGTTACTGTGGAATATCACAATACAGGTGAGGTGTTACTGTGGAATATTATACAGGTGAGGTGTGACTGTGGAATATTATAATGGGTGAGGTGTTACTGTGGAATATTATAATACAGGTGAGGTGTTACTGTGGAATATTATAATACAGGTGGGTGTTACTGTGGAATATCACAATACAGGTGAGGGGTGTTACTGTAGGATATTATAATACAGGTGAGGTGTTACTGTGGAATATTATAATACAGGTGAGGTGTTACTGTGGAATATTATAATACAGGTGAGGTGTTACTGTGGAATATTATAATACAGGTGAGTGTTACTGTGGAATATTATAATACAGGTGAGGTGTTACTGTGGAATATTATAATACAGGGTGAGGTTACTGTGGAATATTATAATACAGGTGAGGGGTGTTACTGCTGTGGAATATTATAATACAGGGTGAGGTGTTACTGTGGAATATTATAATACAGGTGAGGTGTTACTGTGGAATATTATAATACAGGTGAGGTGTTACTGTGGAATATTATAATACAGTGTGAGGTGTTACTGTGAATATCAATACAGGTGAGGTGTTACTGTGGAATATTATAATACAGGGTGAGGTGTTACTGTGGAATATTATAATACAGGTGTGGTGTTACTGTGGAATATTATAATACAGGTGAGGTGTTACTGTGGAATATCACAATACAGGTGAGGTGTTACTGTGGAATATTATAATACAGGTGAGGTGTTACTGTGGAATATCACAATACAGGTGAGGTGTTACTGTGGAATATTATAATACAGGTGAGGTGTTACTGTGGAATATCACAATACAGGTGAGGTGTTACTGTGGAATATTATAATACAGGTGAGGTGTTACTGTGGAATATCATAATACAGGTGAGGTGTTACTGTGGAATATTATAATACAGGTGAGGTGTTACTGTGGAATATTATAATACAGGTGAGGTGTTACTGTGGAATATTATAATACAGGTGAGGTGTTACTGTGGAATATTATAATACAGGTGAGGTGTTACTGTGGAATATTATAATACAGGTGAGGTGTTACTGTGGAATATTATAATACAGGTGAGGTGTTACTGTGGAATATTATAATAAGGGTGAGGTGTTACTGTGGAATATTATAATACAGGTGAGGTGTTACTGTGGAATATTATAATACAGGTGAGGTGTTACTGTGGAATATTATAATACAGGTGAGGTGTTACTGTGGAATATCACAATACAGGTGAGGTGTTACTGTGGAATATTATAATACAGGTGAGGTGTTACTGTGGAATATTATAATACAGGTGAGGTGTTACTGTGGAATATTATAATACAGGTGAGGTGTTACTGTGGAATATCACAATACAGGTGAGGTGTTACTGTGGAATATTATAATACAGGTGAGGTGTTACTGTGGAATATCACAATACAGGTGAGGTGTTACTGTGGAATATTATAATACAGGTGAGGTGTTACTGTGGAATATCACAATACAGGTGAGGTGTTACTGTGGAATATTATAATACAGGTGAGGTGTTACTTTCGTGGAATATCATAATACAGGTGAGGTGTTACTGTGGAATATTATAATACAGGTGAGGTGTTACTGTGGAATATTATAATACAGTGAGGTGTTACTGTTAGAATATTATAATACAGGTGAGGTGTTACTGTGGAATGTTATAATACAGGTGAGGTGTTACTGTAGAATGTCCTGTGCAGTTAGCTGGTATTACTGTGGAATGTTATAACCACAGGTGTGGTGTGTTACCATGAGTCTCACAATGCAAGGTGAGGTATTACTATGGAGTCTTATATTACAGGTGAGGTGTTACTGGAATATTATAATGGGTGTGGTGTTACTGTTTGAATATCACAATACAGGTGAGAGTGTTACTGTGAATATCACAATACAGGTGAAGGTGAAATTGTTACTGTGGAATATCATAATACAGGTGAGGAGTGTTGCACAGCTGGAATATTACTCAATACAGGTGAGGTGTTACTGTGGAATATCACAATGGGTGAAGATGTTATATATTGGAATATTATAGCTGTTCAGTGTTTTCAATATGAATATTATAATACAGGTGTGGTGTATTACTTTTAGAATAATATAATACAGGTGTGGTGTTTTGTGGAATGTCACAATACAGGTGAGTGTTACTGTGGAATATTATAGCTGGTGAGTGTGATAATTGTGAATATCACAATACAGTGTGGTGTTACTGTAGATATCCTGTCTAGGTGGGGTGTTACTGTGAGATATCACAATACAGGGTGAGAGTGTTACTGCTTGGAATATCACAATACAGGTGTGTTGCTGTAGAATATCACAATACAGGGTGTGTGGTGGTTTTTTGAATATTGCAATACAGGCGAGGTGTTACTGTGAACATCCACAACACAGGTGAGGTAGGGTATTACTGTAGGAATATTATGTGACTGGGACTCATCATCCCAGCATCCAGTTCACTGTATCAACACAGAGGAAAGATCATTTGGAATTTAGGAAGAAAAAGAAGCCTGGTTGTTTACCGGTTTTTACGTGTGTATGTGTGCATGGCTGAGGGTTTATACGTAGCGGTGTGCCTGTGTGCATGGCTGAGGGTTTATACGTAGCGGTGTGCCTGTGTGCATGGCTGAGGGTTTATACGTAGCGGTGTGCCTGTGTGCATGGCTGAGGGTTTATACGTAGCGATGTGCCTGTGTCCATGGCTGAGGGTTTATACGTAGCGGTGTGCCTGTGTGCATGGCTGAGGGTTTATACGTAGCGGTGTGCCTGTGTGCATGGCTGAGGGTTTATACGTAACGGTGTGCCTGTGTGCATGACTGAGGGTTGAACATAGAGGTGTGCCTGTGTGCATGGCTGAGGGTTTATACGTAGCGGTGTGCCTGTGTGCATGGCTGAGGGTTTATACGTAGCGGTGTGCCTGTGTGCATGGCTGAGGGTTGAACGTAGCGGTGTGCCTGTGTGCATGGCTGAGGGTTTATACGTAGCGGTGTGCCTGTGTGCATGGCTGAGGGTTTATACGTAGCGGTGTGCCTGTGTGCATGGCTGAGGTTTATACGTAGCGGTGTGCATAGCATGCCATGCCACTTTTCACTGCATGCGTCAGTAGAGCACTCTGTCTATATGCATGTGTGCACCTCCTAGAGATGAGATCAGGCCTGGCCGGGCCGTCAGCAGCACTCACCTCATGGAAACCTCAGTCAGGAAACGCTGCTTCTCCTGAGGTCAGAGGTCAGGTCGAGGAAGTTCAGAGGAGTTGGTGTACCTGAATAGATGTCAGTCACTTTACTCAGTCTCACCAGGACACTACTTGGTTCCCAATGAGAGGTCTTGATATAGCAGGGACCTCTTGGTTAAATAAGGGGTCTTTGGTCTCAACAGGACTACTTGCGTTTAAATAAGAGGTCTTCTGGTCTCACCAGGAAGTATGGTTCATCAAAGATTATAAGCCTCAACAGATCTCATGAGGTATTCTGGTCTCAACAGGACTACTTGGTTAAACAAAGAGGTCTTCTGGACTCAACAGGACTACTTGGTTAAATAAAGAGGTCTTCTGGTCTCAACAGGACTACTTGGTTAAATAAAGAGGTCTTCTGGTCTCAACAGGACTACTTGGTTAAATAAAGAGGTATTCTGGACTCAACAGGACTACATAGTTCAATAAAGAGGTCTTCTGGTCTCAACAGGACTACTTGGTTAAATAAAGAGGTCTTCTGGTCTCAACAGGACTACTTGGTTAAATAAAGAGGTCTTCTGACCTCAACAGGACTACTTGGTTAAATAAAGAGGTCTTCTGGTCTCAACAGGACTACTTGGTTAAATAAAGAGGTCTTCTGACCTCAACAGGACTACTTGGTTAAATAAAGAGGTATTCTGACCTCAACAGGACTACTTGGTTAATAAATAAAGAGGTCTTCTGGCCTCAACAGGACTACTTGGTTAAATAAAGAGGTCTTCTGACCTCAACAGGACTACTTGGTTAAATAAAGAGGTCTTCTGACCTCAACAGGACTACTTGGTTAAATAAAGAGGTCTTCTGT
>NC_088422.1:9371171-9427896 GCF_034236695.1 Oncorhynchus nerka | reverse complement strand
GCCGAATTCAATGTTGTATTAAATTCTAAATCAAATAGCTAAATGATCCATGGTATGACCATCTTAAAACAAGTCCATATGTTATCTTAGTAGAAACCCAGCCCGGGCCGTTACACCTTAGTGTGTTTTAAGTGTTTTTATAAAACAACTTCAACTGCCCTCCAAGAGATGCTGAGTTTCCTCTTCACTTCAATTCGCTCCTCAATTTATGTGCCTTGGAGAGGGAGGTAGCGATAATGTTTCCTTCGCTAAAGACTGATCCCTGCCTGCATCCCGCCCCAGGCTCCACGCCGTATCCTCGAGGAGGAGGTCACCGTGCGCCTGTCCTCCAGTAGTGACACCATCATTCTGCAGACCCCTCCCGTGCCCCCCCGGGTCTCTCAGATGGACCACCCGTACGAGCGCGTCTTTCTCCTGGACCCTCAGTACCAAGACCCAGCCGGCCTCAGGAACAAGCTGCCTGAACTGTCTCGGAGTGCAGAGACCTCAGGTGAATACCTCTTGCTTTTCTATCTTCCTCTCCTTTCTCCTCCCACCTTCATCTTTCTTTCAATCAAAGGCATCATGTTACTTCTTAGTCCTTATAGTTTGCATGTTGCTGTGACTGTTACTCGCTTCTTACAAATCAACCTGTTGATCATGCCGGCTGCTTCTCTGATTCTCAATATTCTCTGGAATGTTGTATGTTATGCATGCTGATCTGTTGTTCAGACTCTCTCTCTTCTTTACCTTCCAGTCCTCCTCCATATCCCTCTAGCCTCTAGCCCTATGCCTTTATGACCTCTTCCTGACCTCTCGTCATGACCGAAGTCCCCTCTCGTGGTAAGAGATGAAAGGTGTGTCAATGTGAAGACCCGGAATGGCCACCCAATGATAAATGGAAATGTTGAAATGCCAGTGTCTCTTTAAATAGTTTGTATTTCTGTTTTACTATCAGACTATAATATCAGAATGATATAGAAGACTATAGTGGTGGGGATGGGGAATGTCCTCCTTGTCTGATTTGAGGCTATAGTTCCTTCCCCTTCTGTGTTCCTGTCTGGGACTGCCAGGGTCTGTTACTGCCAGGGTCTGTTACTGTCTGCGACTGCCAGGGTCTGTTACTGTTTGGGACTGCCAGGGTCTTTTCCTGTCTGGGACTGCCAGGGTCTGTTACTGTCTGGGACTGCCAGGGTCTGTTATTGTCTGGGACTGCCAGGGCCTTTTACTGTCTGGGACTGCCAGGGTCTTTTCCTGTCTGGGACTGCCAGGATCTGTGCCTGTCTGGGACTACCAGGGTCTGTTCCTGTCTGGGACTGCCAGGGGTTGTTACTGTCTGGGACTGTTTTCATTTCATCCTTAGCTTTATGAGTCTGGCACTGTGTTCAAAATGTAGAGTAGGACTGCTGCTCTAGGATCAGTTCAGCCTTTTAGATCATAATGAACAAGATTACTTGAACAAGGGGGACCTGATCCTAGATCAGAACTCCTACTCTCAGGCCCTGGTTATCATAACAGGCAGGAGCTTAGCACAAACTATCACTCTCTCTTTGTCTCTCCGCCTCCACCTCTCTCCTCCTCCCTTTCCTCATCCTGCTCTTCCTCCTCCTCATCATGTTTTTCCTCCTCCTCATCCTGTTCTTCCTCCTCATCCTGTTCTTCCTCCTCCTCATCATGTTCTTCCTCCTCATCCTGTTCTTCCTCCTCATCCTGTTCTTCCTCCTCCTCATCTTGTTCTTCCTCCTCATCCTGTTCTTCCTCCTCATCCTGTTCTTCCTCCTCATCCTGTTCTTCCTCCTCATCCTGTTCTTCCTCCTATTCATCCTGCTCTTCCTCCTCCTCATCCTGTTCTTCCTCCTCATCCTGTTCTTCCTCCTCATCTTGTTCTTCCTCCTCCTCATCTTGTTCTTCCTCCTTATCTTGTTCTTCCTCCTATTCATCCTGCTCTTCCTCCTCCTCATCTTGTTCTTCCTCCTCATCTTGTTCTTCCTCCTATTCATCCTGTTCTTCCTCCTCATCTTGTTCTTCCTCCTATTCATCCTGCTCTTCCTCCTATTCATCCTGCTCTTCCTCCTCATCTTGTTCTTCCTCCTATTCATCCTGCTCTTCCTCCTCATCTTATTCTTCCTCCTCTTCCTGTTCTTCCTCCTCCTCCCTAATATCCCTGCTCCTCCTCAGCATGTGGTGGGGGCTATGCGGAGCCTGATGTCACCCAGTGCACGCCTCACCAGTGCTTCCAGAGCAGCGTGCCGCACTACGCCGAGACGGACATCGTAAGCCTGCAGGGTGTGACAGGCAGTAACATGTACGCCGTGCCCGCACTCACCGTCGACTCGCTCACCCGCAAGGACATCTCCGTGGCAGAGTTCCCCCGCCACCGGCTGCTCTTCAGGGAGAAGTTGGGGGAGGGGCAGTTTGGGGAGGTGAGGACCTTCCTAGTGTTTATCTTCTTGTTGACGTACACACAGACAACTGCAGATGCCCTCATTCGTTCTTCATGAGCGTTTAAATGTTATATTCTTCAAGAATCAATGAAGGATGTATCAATCCCAGATTGCCCCTTCAACATGTATCCACTGTAGGAAACCACAGAAAAAGGTTGTACTGTGTGTTATATTACCAAACTCTTACCCAAACTCTTTCTCATCGCGCTTTTCTGATTTCAGTCACATAACTGTGTTGTTCATCATGTATTTATCATTACTCCTACATTTATAAACAATTTACTAATCTAATGATGAAAGTATTTTTTCAGTCCCTAATCTAAAGTGAGAGCTACCTAAACGTTTTCATTAGTTTATAAATGTTTTGGGTAATTTCTCACTAAAAGATGGGCAGACATTGGTAGACATTCCTGCTGTACCTGGTGAAAGAACAAGCACACGACACAGGATGTTTAAGGACCTGTAATAATGTAACAGTATAGCTTCCGCCCCTTTCCTCGCCCCAACCTGGGCTCGAACCAGGGACCCTCTGAACACATCAACAACTGACACCCACGAAGCATCGTTACCTATCGCTCCACAAAAGCCTCAAGACCGATTTACGTCACCGATTGAAACGCTATTAGCGCGCACCACTAAATAGCTAGCCATTTCACACCGATTACATATATACATGTGTGAATAATTAGCAAATGTGGAAGTAATGGTTAAGAAATGATAAGCAAACTGTTTGCAAATGATTATAAATTGTAGAGAAGGGGAAACTACTACTTCAAGGTCTCAGAGCGAGTGACGTCACCGATTGAAACGCTATTAGCGTGTACCCCGCTAACGAGCTAGCCATTTCACACTGGTTACATACAGTGGAATAAAATGCTAATTAATTACTTAAAAATCATACAATGTGAATTTCTGGATTTTAGTTTTAGATTCCGTCTCTCACAGTTGAAGTGTACCTATGATAAAAATTACAGACCTCTACATGCTTTGTAAGTAGGAAAACCTGCAAAATTGGCAGTGTATCAAATACTCTGTATATACATGTGTGAATGATTAGCTTAGTAACATTTACAAATTTGGGAGTCATGGTTAATAAATGATAAGCAAACTGTTTGCAAATGATTATAAATGGCTTATTTTTGGACCCTTAAAATAATGTGTTACTGGGCACACGATGAAAAACATACAAATGTTTCAGTCTGTTTGGGGCCTAATGAACATGACCCTGTTCTCTGTGCAGGTCCACCTGTGTGAGGCTGAGGGTCTGCCTGAGTTTCTGGGGGAGGGCGCCCCCCTTCCCGACCGAGACGGACGGCCTGTACTGGTGGCGGTGAAGCAACTGAGGGCAGACGCCACCAACAACGCCAGGTGTGTGTGTTTGTTTATTTGTGTTCACCAGGTGTGTGTGTGTATGAATATTTCCTTTAGTACTCTGTGTGTATGAATAGCTACATTCTGACCTATGGTATTCTAACCCCCAATGCCACCACTCACGCACAGGAACGACTTCCTGAAGGAGATCAAGATCATGTCGAGGCTCAACGACCCCAACATCATCCAGTTGCTGTGTGTGTGTGTGAGCTCAGACCCACTGTGCATGGTGACTGAGTACATGGACAACGGAGACCTCAACATGTTTCTGTCACAGAGAGAGATGGAGAGCACCCTGACCCACGCCAACAACATCCCCGCAGTCAGGTGAGACCCTCCTCCTCTCACCATGCTCCTCTCTCATCCTCCTCTCACCATACTCCTCTGTATCCTCCTCCTCTCATCACACTCCTCTCTCATCCACCTCTCACCATACTCCTCTGTCTCCTCCTCCTCTCATCCTCCTCTCACCATACTCCTCTGTCTCCTCCTCCTCTCATCAAGCTCCTCTCTCATCCTCCTCTCACCATACTTCGCTGTCTCCTCCTCCTCTCACCACGCTCCTCCTCGGTCTCTTCCTCCTCTCACCATACTCCTCTGTCTCCTCCTCCTCTCATCAAGCTCCTCTCTCATCCTCCTCTCACCATACTCCTCTGTCTCCTCCTCCTCTCACCACGCTCCTCCTCTGTCTCCTCCTCCTCTCACCACGCTCCTCCTCTGTGTCCTCCTCCTCCTTTCACCACGCTCCTCCTCGGTCTCTTCCTCCTCTCACCACGCTCCTCCTCTGTGTCCTCCTCCTCCTTTCACCACGCTCCTCCTCAGTCTCTTCCTCCTCTCACCACGCTCCTCCTCGGTCTATTCCTCCTCTCACCACGCTCCTCCTCGGTCTATTCCTCCTCTCACCACGCTCCTCCTCGGTCTCTTCCTCCTCTCACCATGCTCCTCCTCGGTCTCTTCCTCCTCTCACCACGCTCCTCCTCGGTCTCTTCCTCCTCTCACCACGCTCCTCCTCGGTCTCTTCCTCCTCTCAACACGCTCCTCCTCTGTCTCCTCCTCTCACCACGCTCCTCCTCGGTCTCTTCCTCCTCTCACCATGATCCTCCTCGGTCTCTTCCTCCTCCTCGGTCTCTTCCTCCTCTCACCACGCTCCTCCTCGGTCTCTTCCTCCTCTCACCATGCTCCTCCTCTGTCTCTTCCTCCTCTCAACACGCTCCTCCTCTGTCTCCTCCTCTCACCACGCTCCTCCTCGGTCTCTTCCTCCTCTCACCATGCTCCTCCTCGGTCTCTTCCTCCTCTCACCACGCTCCTCCTCGGTCTCTTCCTCCTCTCACCATGCTCCTCCTCTGTCTCTTCCTCCTCTCAACACGCTCCTCCTCGGTCTCTTCCTCCTCTCACCACGCTCCTCCTCGGTCTCTTCCTCCTCTCACCATGCTCCTCCTCGGTCTCTTCCTCCTCTCACCACGCTCCTCCTCGGTCTCTTCCTCCTCTCACCACGCTCCTCCTCGGTCTCCTCCTCTCACCACGCTCCTCCTCGGTCTCTTCCTCCTCTCACCACACTCCTCCTCGGTCTCTTCCTCCTCTCACCACGCTCCTCCTCGGTCTCTTCCTCCTCCCAGCACGCTCCTCCTCGGTCTCTTCCTCCTCTCACCACGTTCATCCTCTCTCCTTTCATCTCACCACGCTCCTCCATCTCTCCTCTCACCATACTTATCCACTCCTCTCTCCTCTCACCATACTTCTCCACTCCTCTCTCCTCTCCTCTCACCATACTTCTCCACTCCTCTCTCCTCTCCTCTCACCATACTTCTCCACTCCTCTCTTCTCTCACCACGCTCCTCCTCTCTCCTCTCCTCTCACCACGCTCCTCCACTCCTCTCTCCTCTCCTCTCACCATACTTCTCCACTCCTCTCTCCTCCCCTCTCACCATGCTCCTCCACTCCTCTCTCCTCCTCCCTTCTCACCATACTCCACCACTCTCAGTCATTCCAACTATACCAGGGGTATTCAAATCCAAGCCTAGAGGTCCAGAGTACGACTTCCGTTTAATGTTCTACCTGATAATTCATTTTACCCACCTGGTGTCCCAGGTCTAAATCAGTCCCTGATTAGAGGGGAACAATGCAAATCTGCACAGCAGTGGAACTGGCTTGGAGGTCCAGATTTGAAACCAATTCTCTCACCCATAGAAATATAGGTCAATGACTCAATATTCTATTACTACTCCCTCACTTCCTCCAATATTCTATTACTACTCCCTCACTTCCTCCAAGATTCTATTACTACTCCCTCACTTCCTCCAACAACATTGTTCTACGTTGTTTTCTTCTTAAGCTAACACATTGGTTCTCTCTCTCTCCGCTATCTCTCCTCTTTCTCTTCGCTATATTTCCTCACTCTTCGCTATCTCGCCTCTCTCTCTCTTTGCTATCTCTCCTCTCTCTCATTTCGCTCTCTCCTCTCTCTCTTCACTATCCATCTTTCTCTCTCTTCGCTATCTCTCCTCTCTCTCATTTCGCTCTCTCCTCTCTCTTCGCTATCTATCTTCTCTCTCTCTCTTTGCTCTCCTCTTTTTATTCGCTATATTTCTTCACTCTTTGCTATCTCGCCTCTCTCTCTCTTTGCTATCTCTCCTCTCTCTCATTTCGCTCCATCTTCTCTCTATCTTCGCTATCTCTCCTCTCTCTCATTTCGCTCTCTCTCTCTTTGCTATCTATCTTTTCTCTCTCTCCGCTATCTCTCCTCTCTCACTTTTTTGCTATCTCTCACTCACTTTTTTGCTATCTCTCGCTCACTTTTTGCTATCTCTCGCTCACTTTTTTGCTATCTCTCGCTCACTTTTTGCTATCTCTCGCTCACTTTTTTGCTCTCTCTCTCTCTCTTTTTTTGCTCTCTCTCTCTCTCTTTTTTTGTAGCTTGTCAGATCTCCTGCACATGTCAGTGCAGATCTCATCCGGCATGCGCTACCTGGCCTCTCTGAACTTTGTGCACCGAGACCTGGCCACACGCAACTGCCTGCTGGACCGCAGACTCACCATCAAGATAGCAGACTTCGGCATGAGCAGAAACCTGTACAGCAGTGACTACTACCGCATTCAGGGGCGAGCTGTGCTGCCCATCCGTTGGATGGCCTGGGAGAGCATTCTACTGGTGAGAAAGCACAATACCTCAGGGTCATTCCGCAAAATTACTCCCTTTTGGGTAGTTAACTTGATGAAAAAATGTAACATTTTATTTCACAAAATGTTACAATTTTGACATGACGAGCATGTTCAACCTCTCAAGAAGTAAAAAAAAAAAAAAGACTATAGTAAGGGCTTATTAAGTGCCAAATAAAGTAACAGGGTTGACTGTCACAGAGTTGACCGTAACATGGCCATAAATCCCCTTGTGACAGTGAGAATGGAAGCGTGTTGGGTGCAACAGGAAGGGGCAATTGAATGCAAGCTTCACAAAAAAATGTAAGGCCCTGGCGGGCTGCCAGTAAAAGCCATTTCCAGCCTGTCTATCTATGGGCAACAATCTTGACCTGTTGTGCTCAGCCCCCTCAGTTTTCCACCACAAAAAACTATGAAATGGGTCATAAAGAGTGGAATCAGCTCACCTGATTTGATAGTATGATTTGACTATAATTTTATATTATATATATATATATATATATTTTTTAAAGGAATAAGTTTCACCATATTAAAAAGATAGTCCAGTTCACGTGACAGGGTTGACTTTAAAATGAGGGGCATGTTGTTGTTTATTTTTTTTTACATTAAAATGATAATCATCTTTAGAAATGTATCACTAATCACATTAAATAAATAATCATCTTCAGAAAGGATTCATTGTAACAAAATAACAGGGCTTCACTATGATGGTGTTGCTCTGAACCAGAGCATGTGAGCTGAGTTGAGCGGTTGGAAATCCAGCTCATTGCTCTGGCGCATCACATCCTTTCCAACCGCTCGTCTAAAAAAACGCTCCACGCTCACAAGTTTAAAATAAACTGCTGCTCCATATTCACTCCATTCATTAAAAGCCCAGTTTAACCAACATCCATCTATTGTTGTGACTACCTGGATCTACCATTTTGGTTTAGAATTATTGAAACCAAACCATATGATTTGAATTAAAACATGAAAAGGTGAATGTGAGAAGTGCACATAATTTCAAATAGGCAAAATTCTTTAAAAAAACATTATTTCACTTTTATTTAAACAGGTAGGCTAGTTGAGAACACCTTTATTTAACCAGGTAGGCTAGTTGAGAACACCTTTATTTAACCAACCACTACTCGCTCCACTCCAGCCCCACTACTCGCTCCACTCCAGATCCACTACTCGCTCCACTCCAGATCCACTACTCGCTCCACTCCAGCCCCACTACTCGCTCCACTCCAGATCCACTACTCGCTCCACTCCAGCCCCACTACTCGCTCCACTCCAGATCCACTACTCGCTCCACTCCAGATCCACTACTCGCTCCACTCCAGCCCCACTACTCGCTCCACTCCAGCCCCACTACTCGCTCCACTCCAGCCCCACTACTCGCTCCACTCCAGCCCCACTACTCGCTCCACTTCAGCCCCACTACTCGCTCCACTCCAGATCCACTACTCGCTCCACTCCAGCCCCACTACTCGTCCTATGCATTAGTACACACCATAGCAAAACACTTATGAAACCCCTCCCCGCTTGTCTAGTTTCTTACGTTTGTTGTCAAATCAATACGACCCAGATAGATCCCGTGGTTGTTGGTGTGAGGTTTAGGGTGAAGTTGGCCCTTGATGCTGATCTTGGGTTAGTTTAGCATTTTCTGCACTAAGAACTAAGGTTAGGATTGGGGGAGGGGAATCTGATTCTAGATCTGTACCTAGGGGAAACTTCACTGTCTGTGTGGTTCCTCTCCAGGGTAAGTTCACCACGGCCAGCGATGTGTGGGCCTTTGGCGTCACCCTGTGGGAGATCTTCACTCTGTGTAAAGAGCAGCCTTACAGCCTACTGTCAGACGAACAGGTCATCGAAAACACTGGCGAGTTCTTCCGGAACCAGGGCAGACAGGTTAGTGATTTTATTTATTTTATTTATTCATTCATTCATTTATACACGGGTGGCAAAAACATTTAAAAGAGAGAAGAGTGGTATCCGGGTGCTGGATTCATCAGTGCATAGGATTAGATGTCATTAGGTAGAGTAACTTAGCTTTGTCTCACATTCAACAACATGTCATTAGGTAGAGTAACTTAGCTTTGTCTCACATTCAACAACATGTCATTAGGTAGAGTAACTTAGCGTTGTCTCACATTCAACAACATGTCATTAGGTAGAGTAACTTAGTGTTGTCTCACATTCAACAACATGTCATTAGGTAGAGTAAGTTAGCGTTGTCTCACATTCAACAACATGTCATTAGGTAGAGTAACTTAGTGTTGTCTCACATTCAACAACATGTCATTAGGTAGAGTAACTTAGCGTTGTCTCACATTCAACAACATGTCATTAGGTAGAGTAACTTAGTGTTGTCTCACATTCAACAACATGTCATTAGGGTAGCGTTGTCTCACATTCAACAACATGTCATTAGGTAGAGTAACTTAGCGTTGTCTCACATTCAACAACATGTCATTAGGTAGAGTAACTTAGCTTTGTCTCACATTCAACAACATGTCATTCTTTTCCATATGGGTAAAATATTATTTAGTCTTGTGCTCAAATTGTTGTCATCCTGCATGCAACGTAAACTCATCCTACATGCAACGTAAACTCATCCTACATGCAACGTAAACTCATCCTACATGCAACGTAAACTCATCCCGCATGCAACGTAAACTCATCCTACATGCAACGTAAACTCATCCCGCATGCAACGTAAACTCATCCTACATGCAACGTAAACTCATCCCGCATGCAACGTAAACTCATCCCGCATGCAACGTAAACTCATCCTGCATGCAACGTAAACTCATCCTACATGCAACGTAAACTCATCCTACATGCAACGTAAACTCATCCTACATGCAACGTAAACTCATCCTACATGCAACGTAAACTCATCCTACATGCAACGTAAACTCATCCTACATGCAACGTAAACTCATCCTACATGCAACGTAAACTCATCCTACATGCAACGTAAACTCATCCTACATGCAACGTAAAGTCCATTATATATCTGTGACTATTATATATCTGTGACTATTATATATCTGTGACTTATATATCTGTGACTATTATATATCTGTGACTATTATATATCTGGGGCTTTTATATATCTGTGACTTATATATCTGTGACTATTATATATTTGGGGCTTTTCTATATCTGTGACTATTATATATTTGGGGCTTTTATATATCTGGGGCTTTTATATATCTGGGGCTTTTATATATCTGTGACTATTATATATTTGGGGCTTTTATATATCTGTGACTTATATATTTGGGGCTTTTATATATCTGTGACTTATATATCTGGGGCTTATATATCTGTGACTATTATTTATCTGTGACTATTATTTATCTGTGACTATTATTTATCTGTGACTTATTTATCTGTGACTATTATATATCTGTGACTATTATATATCTGTGACTTATATATCTGTGACTATTATTTACCTGTGACTTTTATATATCTGGGCATAACAGTAATGTTTTGGCACCCCATTTTTCTTCTAGATCTTTCTATACGCCCCACTGCTCTGTCCTCCCTCTCTATTTGAGCTGATGATGCGTTGTTGGGACCGCGACATCGCCGATCGACCCACCTTCGAGGGGTTGTACCAGGCCTTACGACCACACGTGGTCCAGTGAACTTTGAACCCTGGCACAACCAACGGGCTGTCCTGAGTGAGAGGTCTATTTAGCCTGAATTCTCTTCTCTTAACCCCTCTGACTGACAGACAGATGGACAGACGGACAGGCAGGGAGACAGACAGCGGGGAGGACTGGAAGAGGATGCAGCGATGTTGTCATTTTAAGAGAGCAGGAAGTGGGTTGAGGTTATCACTTCCAGAATGTGGACCACTTCTTTCATATTTCACATTCTTCAGTGATGGACTTTAATCATTTGAAATCCATGAAAAAAAGCTCTCACCCTTTTTGTCTGTTGATGGTTTGTGTAAATTGAATTCTGTTCATCCATCTTTATACAGTATGTTGTGTTTTCACATGTTGATGTTGTATGGTAGGCCTACCAAAGAAAACATAATGTCCCTAATACCTGGCCTAGTAAGAAATGGACAACTGGACAAATGCTTTTGTCTTGAGGTTCTGTGTTTTGGTGTGTAAAGCACTGCTGCCTGGTCGTCTTCCATTGATCCATTGTTCCTTTTATTAACCCCACACTGGACTATGATCATGTTGATTTGTTTGACTCAGATTTTATTGATCTTTTTGAATATGAATGTTCTATAGGACAGTTTGGATAAGGCCTTTGGCTAAAGCAGAACTACTGTCATAGCTAGAATAGGACCCTAACCCTCTGACCCTAAGCCTCTGACCCTAACCCTCTGACCCTAACCCTCTGACCCTAACCCCCTGACCCTAAGCCTCTGACCCTAACCCTAACCCTCTGACCCTGACCCTAACCCTCTGACCCTAACCCTCTGACCCTAACCCTCTGACCCTAACCCTGCTTTAGAGGGGGTTGGGGAGCCACAATGGACTGATGATGAGGAATAGAAAGCACTGTCCCCTTGGAGATGTCTAACGCAAGGCACTGTCCCCTTGGAGATGTCTAACGCAAACTGTGCAGCCTTATCAGATAGCATTAAAGCTAGTTAGCATTATTAGATGTCATTAGCTATCCCCTACAGAGATGCAGTCTTCTGGATTGAGTAGCTGGAGGCTGGTTAGCGTTGGTCCAGGGGCGTTTGTGCGCGTTCCAGTGGAGGAACACGCACTGACGGTGACGTTGACCAGAGCTAGAAGCTGGACAACGGTGACGTGGACCAGAGCTAGAAGCTGGACAACACTCTTTACGAGTATACAGTAGCTAGCATGTTGCTGTGGCCAAGCCTCTGACCATACAGTAGCTCGCATGTTGCTGTGGCCAAGCCTCTGATCACACAGTAGCTAGCATGTTGCTGTGGCCAAGCCTCTGATCACACAGTAGCTAGCATGTTGCTGTGACCAAACAGCTGTTGTGTTCACAGCTCCGCCTTCAGAAGAATTGAGCCATAGCAATAGAATTACTGCTGTACATCCCTGTTCTAGGGAACAGGGAAGTTACTGCTGTACTTCCCTTCGCCTGTTCTAGCACACATATTTCTATGATTGTAGCTGGCTTGCATAGAATTCATTCTGAGTTGCAGGGGATTGAAATGAAGGTTAACCTTAATTGTGGTTGTAAATATAACTGAAAAGCGATCTCTGTGTAGATGTCACATGTCCATTGGGTGATCAATCGATATTGTCATGTTAGTGTAAAAGTTTTAAAAAGCCAAGTTTGACTTTTTTTGTTATTTCAAAACATTATCCCCCCCCCCCCCTATTTTAAGTACATTTATTTGTATTGCTGCATCCTCTGTTGCCACAATATCTGAGTGAATGAACAGGCATCAAGTGTTTAAAAGTGGCTGACACCAAAGATCTCAACATTGAAATCAGCTTCTGACATTTCTTGTGTTGTCATTGTTAAGGTTATTAACATTAATGTCGATGTGTTGTGTTGTTCACCTGTACTGTATCTGATGCTTCACGGTGTGTCTGTGTCTGCTGGGAGGAGGGGCTCTGCTGAGAGGAGGGCTCTGCTGAGAGGAGGGGCTCTGCTGAGAGGAGGGCTCTGCTGAGAGGAGGGCTCTGCTGAGAGGAGGGGCTCTGCTGAGAGGAGGGGCTCTGCTGAGAGGAGGGGCTCTGCTGAGAGGTAGGGCTCTGCTGGGACGTAGGGTTGTGCTGGGAAGAGGGGCTCTGCTGGGAAGAGGGGCTCTGCTGAGAGGAGGGCTCTGCTGAGAGGAGGGCTCTGCTGAGAGGAGGGGCTCTGCTGAGAGGTAGGGCTCTGCTGGGACGTAGGGTTGTGCTGGGAAGAGGGGCTCTGCTGGGAAGAGGGGCTCTGCTGAGAGGAGGGCTCTGCTGAGAGGAGGGCTCTGCTGAGAGGAGGGGCTCTGCTGAGAGGTAGGGCTCTGCTGGGACGTAGGGTTGTGCTGGGAAGAGGGGCTCTGCTGGGAGGAGGGGCTCTGCTGAGAGGAGGGGCTCTGCTGGGAGGAGGGGCTCTGCTGAGAGGAGGGGCTCTGCTGAGAGGAGGGGCTCTGCTGGGAGGAGGGCTCTGCTGGATGTGTTATGTGTATGTTTGACATTCCACGGAGCACTGGGGGAAGTGGTTCAACTTGAAGTGTGTTTACATGCCCCGTTGTTGTGCAGTACAATCTGCAACGCATGGAGAGGGGAGGGAGGGATGAAGGGGGAGAGAGAGATGTAAAAGAAACCACTAAACTCAATATCCCAGAGGTCTTTGCTGAAGTGAGCCTGTGTTAGCTAATGTTCGTTGGTAAAGATGAATCCCTTAATGCTGGTCCAGACAGAGTAAATCGTGTTTTTTTGTTTTCCATTGGTTGGTTTTGGATAGAAGAAAGCGGATTATTGACCCGAGCTCTGTAACACTTCCTCTCCGGAGTGGCTTTCTCCACTTTTTTGGTTGCCATGGAAGCACAACTGTGGTAAAGGAGGTTTTGAGGGAAAGGTTGGATTGAGCCTGTGTGCATGTGGCAGTCTGCTAGACTTAGAGTCTCTGTACTGCGTGTTTGTACGAGTGTGAAAACCCAAAAGGGTTTAGTGTTTGAATGCATAACGGGTGGTAATGACTGGTTGGTTTGGTGTTTGAATGCATAACGGGTGGTAATGACTGGTTGGTTTGGTGTTTGAATGCATAACGGGTGGTAATGACTGGTTGGTTTGGTGTTTGAATGCATAAGGGGTGGTAATGACTGGTTGGTTTGGTGTTTGAATGCATAAGGGGTGGTAATGACTGGTTGGTTTGGTGTTTGAATGCATAACGGGTGGTAATGACTGGTTGGTTTGGTGTTTGAATGCATAATGGGTGGTAATGACTGGTTGGTTTGGTGTTTGAATGCATAAGGGGTGGTAATGACTGGTTGGTTTGGTGTTTGAATGCATAACGGGTGGTAATGACTGGTTGGTTTGGTGTTTGAATGCATAACGGGTGGTAATGACTGGTTGGTTTGGTGTTTGAATCCATAACGGGTGGTAATGACTGGTTGGTTTGGTGTTTGAATGCATAAGGGGTGGTAATGACTGGTTGGTTTGGTGTTTGAATGCATAAGGGGTGGTAATGACTGGTTGGTTTAGTGTTTGAATGCATAACGGGTGGTAATGACTGGTTGGTTTGGTGTTTGAATGCATAAGGGGTGGTAATGACTGGTTGGTTTGGTGTTTGAATGCATAAGGGGTGGTAATGACTGGTTGGTTTAGTGTTTGAATGCATAACGGGTGGTAATGACTGGTTGGTTTGGTGCCAGGTGATAGAGGACACTCTGATTTTTCTCTTTTCTATTCATCGCTTCAGTTTAGAAACTCTTCTCATACATACGTGGCTGACTTGTACATAGTGTAGTCAGAGTAGATTTGTATAGTAATATATTGGGTGCTGAGGAGAAGATTCCAGCCCCATGACAGTTTTCCTCTGATCTTTTCTTTCTCTTTGTTTCTTATATTAAAATCAAACTTGACAAACGGTATCGTGTCTTTTTTTTTTATCATAAAAAAAATTAATATATGTTTTCAAAGTGAGAGAAACAAAGGAAATACATTCACATGAGCACTGCAACGCGTTCTCCACCCATGCTCTACCAAGGGTTTCCAGCACACAGCTTTGACCAGAGGATGCGAGCGGAGCTGGGGTGGAGCGAGGAGCGCAGCATGTGTAAATGTGAGCAGATTGAACTTATTTGTTAGTGTCTTTCTCTCCCGTTCAAATTTAGCTCCAATACCACCTAGCCACGAGCTCTGGTCATGCTCTGGTCATGCTCTGCCCAGCATTTTTCACTTCCTTCATCACTGTTCTTTTAATTAGACCTATTGTTGTATTTATTCAGCCTACCACCCCACTACCCCACCACCACCCCCACCCCACCACCACCCCACTACCCCACCCCACCATCCCCCACCCCACCATCCCCCACCCCACCACCCCACCACCCCACTACCCCACTACCACCCCACCACCACCCCACTACCACCCCACTACCCCACTACCACCCCACTACCCCACCACCACCCCGCCACTAATGTGCAGAGGTGTTGAATATGAGTCAAACAAGAAATAGGTCACCGCCTATTGTGTTAATTGATGATAAGACAACCAATGAGCCCACGCAGCAGCATCAGAGACGTTTGGGATTCTATATAGGCTGTTGTTTAATAAAAGAGGAGTGCTAAAGTTGTCAATGAACTGTTAAGATGTGAGAGCAACAGGGCCACAGTTATAATTAAAGCATCTGATCATCAATGGATTAGAGATAAAAAGCTGTTTTTTTTTATGCAGTGGCCACATAGCCTTATCACCTAGGTAGGCCACATAGCCTTATCACCTAGGTAGGTCACATAGCCTTATCACCTAGGTAGGCCACATAGCCTTATCACCTAGGTAGGCCACATAGCCTTATCACCTAGGTAGGCCACATAGCCTATCACCTAGGTAGGCCACATAGCCTATCACCTAGGTAGGTCACATAGCCTTATCACCCAGGTAGGCCACATAGCCTTATCACCCAGGTAGGCCACATAGCCTTATCCCCTAGGTAGGCCACATAGCCTATCACCTAGGTAGGCCACATAGCCTATCACCTAGGTAGGCCACATAGCCTATCACCTAGGTAGGCCCTTGTTTAGTAGCCTACGACATGTTGTTGAAATGTTGAAGCTTCTTACGATAGCCTACTTCAAAACCAAATGGTACATAGACACAATATTAGATGGGGTGTTTGTTAAATGATCCATTTGAAATGTAAAAAAAAAAATGAATGGAGCAAATTTGGACCTGCAGTGGGGGGTTTTTCGGAGGTGAGAGCGGTGCGATTTTTACCTGCCACTTTGTGAGCGATGTGATTTCCAACCACTCACCTCGCTCACATACTCTGATCCCCATGTAAACTATAACCTTGGCTTTCTTGTGTATTTTACAGCTTGTTTCTAGGCTTAAACATTGCGGAGTTATGCATCCTCTACATTTATATAATCCGTGTTTGGCATGCTGGCCCATGTTGACTTCAATGCTTGTGTCAAGTTGGCTTGATGTCCTTTGCGGGGTGAACCATTCTTGACACACATAGGAAACTGTTGAGCAAGAAAACCCCCAGAAGCGTCACAGTTCTTGACACACTCAAACCGGTGCGCCTAGCAGCTACTACCCTATTCAAAGGCACTTAAATCTTTGAATGGCGCACATACACAATCCATGTCTCAATTGTCTCAAGGCTTAAAAAATCATTCTTTAACCTGTCTCCTCCCATTCATCTACAGAGAGATGCTATGCTACTAGCCTCATGCCATGAATATGCATAGCCATCTTGAGACAACTCCAATATAGTGTTTTTTTCTCAAAGTTGTCACGTGTCCTACTTATACCAGTACACGTGTAACAACTTAAGCATTATGAAACTTCTTTTCGATCAAATAAATCTCACGTAGCAAATAAACCATCATCTTTTTTGTTGTTGACTAAAGTCAACACTCTCATTGACCTCCATAGGACAACTTGCTTGGTGGGTCGACACAACGCCGTCCACTGGATGGAGACAGATTCTCCGCTGAGTTGGGCCTCTCTTCTTCTTCCTCTCTGACTCATGTCAGAGGAGGTTGGTGGCACCTTAACTGGGGAGGACGGGCTCGTGGTAATGACTGGAGTGGGAATTAGTGGAATGGTATCAAATACATCCAACACATGACTTCCATGGTTTCCATGGTTTCCATGGCTTCCATGTGTTTGATGCCATTCCATTCGCTCCGTTTCAGCCATTATTATGAGCTGTCCTCCCCTCAGCAGCCTCCCGTGGACTAAGTGTTGTATTTACATTAGCCTAGGTTTGTTCTCAACCACTTCTTATGCTTAGTGTAGACGAACGGCTGTGTTAATGATTTGCTGAGCAACCGAGTTGCTGGGCCTGGTTTTAGATAGAGCTCTGAGATTCGGCTGAAAATATCTAGTAGCATTTTCAGAAATGCTTCAAAAAGGTAGCACATTGTTGGTTCTTTATTGGCACCTGAAAGCGATAAATTATACATTTAATCAAAACTGTTGCACATACAAACTTATTCACTTTATGAATGCTGTAGTCTTGTTATTATCCGACGTCTGGTATGTGGTTCTCGGTAAAGGCTGAACGGATCACGACGAGAGGTGAGGAATGTGTTGTGTACCTCCAATCAAGTGGATTTTTAGAAGTATCATCGACATTGGTGTCATATTTATGGGACGTGGTTTGGATCAAAATATGTTTGTTGACCAATCAGCACCTGAACATGACTGCATATCACATAAAACAGTTTCAAACATTTTTATGTAGTAAAATTACACATTGACTACACTATCACTCATATTTCATATGTCACATCGATTAACTGATGTGATTGCTATGATGCGCACTTCCCACTGCTGTACAAGGCAGACACACACTTCCCCTCTCCGCTCTGGGACAATGGTGGTCAGAAGCAATACTAGCTAGCTGATGGACAAGCAAGCAAGCAAGCAAAAACATAGCAAAACGACATCTGTTTCAGTAGTTATAGTTAGCTAGCCAACGATCTAGCTAGGCATCATCTGTACTGAACAAAAATATAAACGCAACATGTAAAGTGTTGGTCCCATTATTTCATGAGCTGAAATAAAACATCACAGAAATTGTCCATACGCACAAAAACAGTCATTTTCTCAAATGTTGTGCAAAAATATGTTTACATCCCTGTTAGTAAGCGTTTCTCCTTTGCCAAGATAATCCATCCACCTGACAGGTGTGGCTTATCATGAAGCTGATTAAACGGCATGATCATTACACAGGTGCACCTTGTGCTGGGGGCGATAAAAGGCCACTCTAAAATGTGCACAATACCACAGATGTCTTAAGTTTTGAGGGAGCGTGCCATTGGCATGCTGACTGCAGGAATGCCCACCAGAGCTGTTGCCAGATAATTTAATGTGTATTTCTCTACCATAAGCCGCTTCCAAAGTCGTTTTAGAGAATTTGACATTACGTCCAACCGCAGACCATGTGTAACCATGCCAGCCCAGGACCCCGGCATCCGGCTTCTTCACCTGTGGGATCGGCAAACCCAGCTCCCCAGTGGGTGGGCCAGGCTCCCAAGTGCTGTGCCCTTGCCCAGTCATGTGAAATTTATTTAAATTGAATAATTTCCTTATATGAACTGTAACTCAGTAAAATCTTTGAAATTGTTGCATGTTGTGTTCATTTCCCCCATCTATCTTCAAAGCACCCCAGCCATCCTACAATCTAAGCTTGATGCCCTCAATCTCACACAAATGATCAATGAACCTACCAGGTACCACCCCAAAGCCGTAAACACGGGCACGCTCATAGATATCATCCTAACCAACTTGCCCTCTAAATACACCTCTGCTGTCTTCAACCAAGATCTCAGCGATCACTGCCTCATTGCCTGCATCCGTAATGGGTCAGCGGTCAAACGACCTCCACTCATCACTGTCAAACGCTCCCTGAAACACTTCAGCGAGCAGGCTTTTCTTATCGACTTGGCTGGGGTATCCTGAAAGGATATTGATCTCATCCTGTCAGTAGAGGATGCCTGGTTATTTTTTTAAATGCCTTCCTCACCATCTTAAATAAGCATGCCCCATTCAAGAAATTTAGAACCAGGAACAGATATAGCCCTTGGTTCTCTCCAGACCTGACTGGCCTTAACCAACACAAAAACATCCTATGGCATTCTGCATTAGCATCGAACAGCCCCCGTGATATGCAGCTGTTCAGGGAAGTTAGAAACCAATATACACAGACAGTTAGAAAAGCCAAGGCTAGCTTTTTCAAGCAGAAATTTGCTTCCTGCAAACACAAACTTAAAAAAGTTCTGGGACACCGTAAAGTCCATGGAGAATAAGAACACCTCCTCCCAGCTGCCCACTGCACTGAGGATAGGAAACTGTCACCACCAATAAATCCACTATAATTGTGCAACTCGCCCAAGCCTTCCCCATTTCTCCTTCTCCCAAATACAGTCAGCTTATGTTCTGAAAGAGCTGCAAAATCTGGACCCCTACAAATCAGCCGGGCTAGACAATCTGGACCCTTTCTTTCTAAAATTATCTGCCAAAATTGTTGCAACCCCTATTACTAGTCTGTTCAACCTCTCTTTCGTGTCGTCTGAGATTTCCAAAGATTGGAAAGCAGCTGCGGTCATCCCCCTCTTCAAAGGGGGGGACACTCTTGACCCAAACTGCTACAGACCTAGATCTATCCTACCCTGCCTTTCTAAGCTCTTCGAAAGCCAAGTCAACAAACAGATTACCGACCATTTTGAATTCCACCGCACCTTCTCCGCTATGCAATCTGGTTTCAGAGCTGTTCATGGGTGCACCTCAGTCACGCTCATGGTCCTAAACGATATCTTAACCGCCATCGATAAGAAACAATATTGTGCAGCAGTATTCATTGACCTGGCCAAGGCTTTCGACTCTGTCAATCACCACATCCTCATCGGTAGACTCGATAGCCTTGGTTTCTCAAATGATTGCCTCACCTGGTTCACCAACTACTACTCTGATAGAGTTCAGTGTGTCAAATCGGAGACCTTTTGTCCGGGCCTCTGGCAGTTTCTATGGGGGTGCCACAGAGTTAAATTCTTGGGCCGACTCTCTTCTCTGTATACATCAATGATGTTGCTTTTGCTGCTGGTGAGTCTCTGATCCACCTCTACGCAGACGACACCATTCTGTATACTTCTGGCCCTTCTTTGGACACTGTGTTAATAACCCTCCAGACGAGCTTCAATGCCTTTACAACTCTCCTTCCGTGGCCTCCAACTGCTCTTAAATACAAGTAAAACCAAATGCATGCTCTTCAACCGATCGCTGCCTGCACCTGCCCGCCCGTCCAACATCACTACTCTGGACAGTTCTGACGTAGAATATGTGGACAACTACAAATACCTAGGTGTCTGGTTAGACTGTAAACTCTCTTTCCAGACTCACATTAAACATCTCCAATCCGAAGTTACATCTAGAATTGGCTTCCTATTTCGCAACAAAGCATCCTTCACTAATGATGCCAAACATACCCTCGTAAAACTGACCATCCTACCGATCCTCGACTTTGGCGATGTCATTTACAAAATAGCCTCCAATACCCTACTCAATAAATTGGATGCAGTCTATCACAGTGCCATCGTTTTGTCACCAAATCCCCATATACTACCCACCACTGCGACCTGTACGCTCTCGTTGGCTGGCCCTAGCTTCATACTCGTCGCCAAACCCACTGGCTCCAGGTTATCTACAAGACCCTGCTAGGTAAAGTCCCCCCTTATCTCAGCTCGCTGGTCACCATAGCAGCACCCACCTGTACCACACGCTCCAGCAGGTATATCTCTCTGGTCACCCCCAAAACCAATTTTTCCTTTGGCCGCCTCTCCTTCCAGTTCTCTGCTGCCAATGACTGGAACGAACTACAAAAATCTCTGAAACTGGAAACACTTATCTCCCTCACTAGCTTCAAGCACCAGCTGTCAGAGCAGCTCACAGATTACTGCACCTGTACATAGCCCATCTATAATTTAGCCCAAACAACTACCTCTCCCCCTACTGTATTTATTTATTTTGCTCTTTTGCACCCCATTATTTCTATCTCTACCTTGCACATTCTTCCACTGCAAATCTACCATTCCAGTGTTTTACTTGCTATATTGTATTTACTTCCCCACCATGGCCTTTTTTTTGTCTTTACCTCCCTTATCTCACCTTATTTGCTCACATTGTATATAGACATTTTTCTACTGTATTATTGACTGTATGTTTGTTTTACTCCATGTGTAACTCTGTGTTGTTGTATGTGTTGAACTACTTTGCTTTATTTTGGCCAAATAAAGTTGAAATAAAATAAATATTTTTGTTCGGTATAAAATACCTCTAATTTATAAGACTACATACATAATAATGGAACACTAGTCACTTTAATAATGGAACACTACTGATTTTAATAATGGAACACTAGTCACTTTAATAATGGAACACTAGTCACTTTAATAATGGAACACTACTGATTTTAATAATGGAACACTAGTCACTTTAATAATGGAACACTAGTCACTTTAATAATGGAATACTAGTCACTTTATTAATGGAACACTACTGATTTTAATAATGGAACACTAGTCACTTTAATAATGGAACACTACTGATTTTAATAATGGAACACTAGTCACTTTAATAATGGAACACTAGTCACTTTAATAATGGAATACTAGTCACTTTAATAATGGAATACTAGTCACTTTATTAATGGAACACTACTGATTTTAATAATGGAACACTAGTCACTTTAATAATGGAACACTAGTCACTTTAATAATGGAATACTAGTCACTTTATTAATGGAACACTACTGATTTTAATAATGGAACACTAGTCACTTTAATAATGGAACACTACTGATTTTAATAATGGAACACTAGTCACTTTAATAATGGAACACTAGTCACTTTAATAATGGAATACTAGTCACTTTAATAATGGAATACTAGTCACTTTATTAATGGAACACTACTGATTTTAATAATGGAACACTAGTCACTTTAATAATGGAACACTACTGATTTTAATAATGGAACACTAGTCACTTTAATAATGGAACACTAGTCACTTTAATAATGGAATACTAGTCACTTTATTAATGGAACACTACTGATTTTAATAATGGAACACTAGTCACTTTAATAATGGAACACTAGTTACTTTAATAATGGAACACTAGTCACTTTAATAATGGAACACTAGTCACTTTAATAATGGAACACTAGTCACTTTAATAATAGAACACTAGTCACTTTAATAATAGAACACTAGTCACTTTAATAATGGAACACTAGTTACTTTAATAATGGAACACTAGTCACTTTAATAATGGAACACTAGTCACTTTAATAATGGAATACTAGTCACTTTATTAATGGAACACTACTGATTTTAATAATGGAACACTAGTCACTTTAATAATGGAACACTAGTCACTTTAATAATGGAACACTAGTCACTTTAATAATGGAACACTAGTTACTTTAATAATGGAACACTAGTCACTTTAATAATAGAACACTAGTCACTTTAATAATGGAACACTAGTTACTTTAATAATGGAACACTACTGACTTTTACTTTTAGATGTGTGTGTATTGTTGTGAATTGTTAGATACTACTGCACTGTTGAAGCTAGGAACACAATTTCGCTACACCTGCAATAACTTCTGCCTAATACTAATAATAATGTGTGTGACCAATAAAATTGGATTTGATTTTGATTTCGTTTTCATATTTGGATAATGACTGTCGGACCCACCTAAGTTAGCTAGCCTCAATAAGGATGTATTGTATTTGGTTGAATTTATATAACAACATTCCATGTCTGTTTATATGGCATGATTCAACTATTTTGTATCCATTAGCATCACTTTCAATTAGAGACTTTTATTTTGATGGTAAAACGCAAATTCCAAACCTTATTGTGGCTAGCTTTAATTAGATGTCGCCGTTACAAAAACAGTTTGCCGTTTTGAAAATTAGTGCATACTGCAGTTATAATACTATCTGACTACAATATTTGTTTTGTAAAGGCGGACCCGGTCTAGTCAAGCCACACTAGCCAGATGCGGATTAAGCTAGCTAGCAGTTTATAATCAGAGAGGAAGAAGGAGAGAGAGGCCCAACTTGGCAGAAAATCTGTCCCTTCAGCAGGTGGCGTTTTTGTTGTCGTTGTTTCACGCACCAAAGCGAGGAGTTTTTCTATGGAGGTCAATGAGAGAGTGTTAAATTTGGTCAACAAAGAATCATTGTTTATTTGCTACTTGAAGTTTATTTGAATTTTCACAATGCTTAAATTGTTACGAGTGTACTGATATAAGTGGGACACGTGACAACCTGACAACTTTGAGGGAAAAAAACAACATATCGGAGTTGTCTGCTGTGCATATTCATGACATGAGGCTTGTAGCGTCGAACCTCTCTCCATTGAATGCATTGCGGGTGACGTCAACAACCCTCATCGAATATTCAAATAGAGATTACAATAATGAGATGTATCCACCAATCCGAAGAAAGGATAGGCGGGACCTAGACAGCCCGCAGTACCGCACGACTTCCCTTGTTTAGGGCGGAGAGACATGTAATCTTGTCAGTATTGCCGTAACTTTGTTAAAACGTTAGTTTGGCATAACAGGGCTAACTGGCTGACTAGCTTGTTTAGTTCATTATCTAGCTAGTTATTTTTCATAAACTGAAATTAGATTTCAATAAGAGAACAACAAGTGGTTGCCTAGCTAATATTTACTCACATAGATTCCTAAATGATTGATTGCAGTTTCTGCTGGTCATTGTTTTCAGGATAGTTGCATTAGTGCTAGCTAGGGACCAAAATAAAGGTAGCTAGCTACCCCAGAAGCTTCTAATAACATCTGTATCAAAGATATTTATAAGTGACTTTGTCTTACTGTAAACCAAAGTCAACGTAGTAGGGAGACAGCTTACCTCCAGTTTCCAAACTGTCATCAATGTTGGGGAAATGCTTGATTGTTAAGGCATGATTCCACTATTTGTATGAATATTTAGCACTTTTAAAGGTGAACACCAAACAGATTATTTCGTTTTGCTATGTTAATAGGAGTAAAACATTGTTTGTGTCGCATCAGCTAGCTAGCTGTTTTTTTTTAATGACCAGCACTGTCCCAGAGGTTGGGGGAGTGTGTCTGTGCTCATGCGGCAGGTGTTAATTTATGTATTTTTATTTAACCTTTATGTAACTAGACAAGTCAGTTAAGAACACATTCTTATTTACAATGACAGCCTACCAAAAGGCGAAAGGCCTCCTGCGGGGACGGGGGATTAAAAATAAATAAAGTAATAAAATATAAATATAGGACAGAACACTCATCAAGAGAAGAGAGACAACACACCACTACATAACGAGAGACCTAAAGACAACAACATAGCAAGGCAGCAACACATGACAACACAGTAACTTTTACCAGCATCATAGTGTAGCGACCCGCACAGACAGCTGTGTGTTATGTGCTAGGCTAGGAGGTGGTTGTGTTGTACTGACCAGTACCCGGTGTTCGCGGGGTCCGACATGTCAATCAACCTGCTATCTGCCAATCACGGGAATGCCTGGAATGTTCTGATGCCGGGCATCCTGGTGGTTGGCGGAGTGGCGTGGAGGGGGGGTTGGGCATTGGAAGTTAAGACCAGGTTCAGCCTTTGTTCTCTCTCTCTTACGTCTGGGCTTCACAAGAGAAGGTCACGATTGGCTTGTGGGTTATCTGTCATCTATTTGGCGTGTGCTACGGCCCAAACAGTAGCCTGTGTAAAGTTGGTTCAATAAACCGTCAATTCGCAAACTCAAGCCTCTGTCTGGACAATTGTTCATTTATGATCTAGTCAGGTCATTACATTGGTGTCAGAAGTAAAAACGTTGATACAAGTTAGCCAGCTAGCTAGATGACTTATGTGGCTAGCTACCGTAGGTGAGAACGGGATTGAAAATGCTTGAGGGAATCCGAAAGTGAAGGTGGAGGTAGGGGACGATTATGGCCAAGGAGGTGCGTGTGAATGGACGTCGGGGGTTCTGTCTGAGGAGATCGCCAGGGCGTCGGAGCGCAGAGGCGGCTTGAGGGAGGACGTTGGAGTGATGGTGGCTGAAGCGGGCATGAGTGCTTCGTCGAGTGTATTTCGCGCGGATTCTGGTGGGCGGACCGAAGTGGCGACGTCGACGCGGCGTGACGAGGAATCTGGGGCTCAGGATGTAAACAAACATGGCGGCGCCCAGTTCCCGGCTGCGTCCGTATCTGTTAAGACCCCGAAGTATTCCGGTAAGGCGGATTGGGAAGCTTTTCATGCTCAGTTTGAACTGTTAGCTCATTTTAGGGGTGGTCGGATGAAGAAAGGGCACTGCAGTTGGCTTTATGCCTCACGGATGAAGCTCTGTCCTGTTTGATATTGATTAGCCCCGAGGACAGGCATGATTATGGTGCTCTAGTGGGAGCACTGAGGAGGCGCTATGGACAGTGTGTACAGCCCGGGCTACTGCGCTCCGAACTGAGGAATAGACGCAGGCAGCCTGGAGAGCCTCTACGGGTGCTAGCTAATGACATTGAGAGCCTCTCTCGGCGGGCATATGCTCACATGCCCCCTCCGTGCAGAGCGAGCTAGCACGGGACCAGTTCATACAGGCGCTCTCCCCTACGGAGCTGCGCATATAGACCCAGCTGGCTCATCCTGAGTCATTGCAGACAGCCTTGGAGATGGCTTTGGAGAGGGAGCTGGTGTGGGCTGGGGCTTCAGCTGGGGCTTTGGTGGGGGTGCAGGGAGACACACCCTCTGTGCGAGCTGGGGGGCAGAGCAGCCCGGAGCCGGAAAAGCCTGCTTGGGTGGCCGAAATGACAGAACTCATTTGGGCTGTGTCGCTACAGGCGGCACGAAACACAAGCCCTGGTCCCAGGGTCTGCTGGGGTTGTGGCCAGCCAGGCCATCTGCGCCGAGATTGCCCCATGTCCCCCAGAGCTCAGGGAAACGGCTCGGGGTCCGCATAGACCGGGTAGTGCGGACCCCTGGCTTTCTATCCCAACCACCATCATCTTCAGGAGGAGCCCACCGGCACAGACGGGGAAGCAAGGCTCCACTTCCCCCAGAAGCAGACGAGGGCAAGCGGAGGGAGCCTGTTGTTGTGGTGGGCCGGACCTGTGTTGGGGACTTTTGTCATGTCCCTGTCACTGTGGAGGGGTGCCCTGCTCCGCCCTGGTGGACACTGGGTCCACAGTAACCCTGGTGAGGCCAGATATTGTGCCAGGTTGGACTCAGTGTGAGCCTACAACTGTGCAGCTCCGCACAGTAACAGGTGAGCTGGCACCCATGAAAGGGAAGGGAATAATGACTCTGACAGTAGGGGGCAGGACTGTGCGTCATCCTGTGTGGGTGGCGGCTGTGCAGGACCCTTGTATCCTGGGGTTGGACTTTCTTAGGAGCACAGGCTGCCAGTTAGACCTAAATAGGGGCACACTGAGCTTCCAGGGAGGGACGGAAGTCACCATGGCCCCCCCTAATGTCACATTCACTCAACCCAACAAACCCTTTACTCCAACAGTTAAAGCAGCAGAGACTTATGGCTGCGCCCCCTCCCCCACAGCTGTGTGTGACTTTTCCCCAGTCCCCCTGTCACCTACGGCGGTGTGTTACATTCCCCAGCTACCTCCATGACACAGCCCTCTGTGAGCCCGGGCCGCACCCCCAGCCCAGCTACCCCAGATGGGAGAGGAGAGGACACTGTCTGCAGTGAGGGAGATATGGGGGAGGAACTGTGTTGGTCTTGACCCTGAGCAGCAGGAACGGTTGTGGCAGTTGCTGTTTGAATTCAGAGACAGCTTTGCGTTGAGTGAGGAAGAGGTGGGTCAGACTCTTCTGGTGCAGCATGAGATCGACACAGGTGATGCTCGACCCATCAAGATGCGTCCCCGCCGTATCCCGCTGGCACGCCAGGAGGCGGCAGACAAGGCTGTGTTGGAGATGCAGCGGGCAGACTTCATTGAGCCCTCAGACAGCCCCTGGGCGGCGCCAGTCGTCATGGTTCCGAAGAAGGGGGCAAGCTGAGGTTCTGTGCGGACTACAGGCGGCTGAATGAGGTAACCAGGAAGGACTCATACCCCATACCACGTATCGATGAGTCGCTGGACCTGGTTAGGGGTCCTCCTGGTTCTCCTCACTAGACCTCCGCAGCGGCTACTGGCAGGTGCCCCTCTCCCCAGAGGCCAGAGCCAAAACTGCGTTCTCCACTAACAGAGGACACTGGCAGTTCAAGGTCCTGTGCTTTGGCCTGTGCAACGCTCCAGCTACTTTTGAGCGTTTGATGGACAGGGTGCTGGATGGCATCCCCCGACAGCAGTGTCTGGTATACCTCGATGACATCCTGGCCCATGGCAGCTCCTTCCAGTCAGCCCTGGGGCGCTACGGCGTGTGCTGGAGAGGGTGGCTGCCGCAGGTCTGAAGCTCCACCCCGAGAAGTGCCACTTCATGAGGAGAGAGGTGTCCTTCTTGGGCCACCGAGTGGGGAAGGAGGGGATCAGCACCATGGAGGACAAGGTAGGGGCTGTCAGAGACTGGCCCACCCCCACCGACCAGCGTCAGCTGAAGAGCTTCCTGGGCCTGGCCTCGTACTACAGGAGGTTTGTACGGGGCTTCTCAAGCGTTGCTGCTCCACTGAACCGCCTGCTGCCGAAGGACAAGGCTTTCACTTGGACAGTGGAGTGTGAGGAGGCGTTCAACACCCTCAAACGTGCACTGATCGAGGCCCCGTGCTCGCCCCCTGACCTCACCTTGCCCTTTATCCTGGACACAGACGCGAGCAATGTGGGCATGGGTGGGGTGCTGGCCCAGGTGGGGCCAGAGGGGGGAGAGTGGTGGCGTACTTCAGCAAAACATTTGACAAACATGAGCGCCGCTACTGTGTCACCCGGCGGGAGCTCTTGGCTGTTGTGGCTTCCGTCAAACACTTCAAGTACTACCTGGGTGGTCTGCCCTTTACTGTAAGGACTGACCACTCTGCTCTCCAGTGGCTCATGTCTTTCAGAGAGCCAGAGGGGCAGGTGGCACGCTGGTTGGAGGAGCTTCAGCCGTATGACTTCACGGTGGTGCACAGGGCAGGGGCACGCCACTCCAACGCCGACGCCATGTCCCGTCGGCCCTGTACTGCAGACGGCTGCCGCCACTGTGAACGGAGAGAGGGACGGGAGAGAGAGCTGCGGGCAGAGGAGGGTGTCTGTGCCACAGTGTGTCGGGCGAGCGGGCCTGTCTGCTGTGAGCTGCAGACTGTCGACGTGGCTGAATGGCGGCAGCAGCAGGGACGGGACACAGACCTACAGCCAGTGCTACAGTGGGTAGAGGCGCAGGTGAGGCCACCATGGGAAGAGGTGACAGCGCTCTCACTCGCGACCAAAGGGTTGTGGTCGAAGTTTGAGAGACTGCGGCTGGCTGATGGCGTGCTACAGCGGGCATGGAAGGAGTCAGCTACGGGAGAGGAGAGGTGGCAGGTGGTGGTCCCAAAAGCATTGCGGGAGGCTGTGCTCCAGAGTACTCATGGGGGGTGGGGACTGGACACTTTGGGGTCACAAAAACACTGCGCCGTCTCCGTCAGGGCTTCTACTGGGGGCAGCACAAGAGGGATGTGGAGGACTTTTGTCGCCGCTGTGACAACTGCACAGCGAGAAAGGGCCCCCAGGCCGCTCTCATGCTCAGCTCCAACAGTTCCCAGTGGGGGCTCCCATGGAGAGGGTGGGAGTGGATGTAGTTGGGCCGTTCCCCACCACAGACAGTGGAAACCGCTGGGTGCTCACGGCCATGGACTATTTCACAAAATGGCCCGAGGCCTATGCTCTGCCTGACCAGGAGGCAGAGACCATCGTCGACGCCCTGACAGCGGGGATGTTCAGCAGGTTTGGAGCTGCAGAGTCCATCCACAGCGACCAAGGCAGAAACTTTGAGTCCCGTGTGTTCGCCACCATGTGTGAGAGGCTGGGTATGCACAAGACCCGCACTACTCCTCTCCATCCTCAAAGTGATGGCCTTGTGGAGCGCTTCAACAAAACGCTTGGACAGCAGCTGGCCATCGTCTCTTCCAAACACCAGCGTGACTGGGACAAGCACCTGCCTATGGTCCTCATGGCATGCCGCTCCGCTGTCCAAGACTCCACCTCCTGCACGCCTGCCCTCCTCATGCTGGGGGAGAGATCCGCACCCCTGCGGAGATGGCGTTGGTCGGCCCCTGGATAGCCCTCATGTTCCTCCGGGGCCGGAGTATGCCCGGAGACTCCAGGACCGCCTGGAGACAGCCCACACCTTCGCCAGAGAGCAGCTGGTGAATGCAGGTGTGAGGCAGAAAAGGAACTATGAGCGTGCACACCCGGGAAGGCACTTTGTGGCTGGGGAGCTGGTCTGGGTCTACAGCCCCTAAGGAAAAAAGGCAGATGCCCCAAGTTGGACAGTCACTGGGTGGGACCCTGCAGTGTCCTGGAGAGGGTAGGGGAGGTTGTGTACCGGGTGCAGCTTCCTCCCAGGGGGAGAAAGGTGGCACTGCACCGGGACAGGTTAGCCCCATACAGAGGGCCTCTTCTCCCCAAACCCCAGGAACCCCCACAATTCCCCTCTCTGGCAATGACATTCTCCAGGCACCCACCCTCAGGTGCCGCAGACAAGGCTCCAGACAGCCCACTCCCCCTGTCTCCCCCTGTGTCACCGCGTGGTTCCCCAGAACCACGGACTGTATTACCCGTTCCCGCTTCCTTGTCCCCCATATCCCTGCCTTCATCCCCTGGTTCCCAGAGGGCACTCTGCGACCATCACGGCCACGCAGGCAAAGGAGACCTCCGGGTCGCTTCAGAGACTTTGTTTGTTCCCTCGGGGACGAGGGACTTTGTGGTGGGGGGGCTGTGTAGCGACCCGCACAGACAGCTGTGTGTTATGTGCTAGGCTAGGAGGTGGTTGTGTTGTACTGACCAGTACCCGGTGTTCGCGGGGTCCGACATGTCAATCAACCTGCTATCTGCCAATCACGGGAATGCCTGGAATGTTCTGATGCCGGGCATCCTGGTGGTTGGCGGAGTGGCGTGGAGGGGGGGTTGGGCATTGGAAGTTAAGACCAGGTTCAGCCTTTGTTCTCTCTCTCTTACGTCTGGGCTTCACAAGAGAAGGTCACGATTGGCTTGTGGGTTATCTGTCATCTATTTGGCGTGTGCTACGGCCCAAACAGTAGCCTGTGTAAAGTTGGTTCAATAAACCGTCAATTCGCAAACTCAAGCCTCTGTCTGGACAATTGTTCATTTATGATCTAGTCAGGTCATTACAATAGTATACGTATCGGTGAAGAGCTGTGACATGTGAAATAGGAGTGATAGTGTAAGCAATATGTTATAACTTCGTTAAAAAAGATTGTATGAACTCGTAAAATTATTATGTGACCTGCAGTCCTATTCAGGTCCTGATTGGTTAACAAGCTTAAGTGTTATTTGATGTGCATTTTTTAAAAGACCCAAACGGCGTTCTATATACGAATTGGCTTAGATGTGACGGTAGGAAGATTTAAATGTAACATTGAGCTTCAACCCGAGACTACTATACAGCGCAACTATAATTCATAAGATATATATAATGCTTAACTTGTATTATTTTTGTATTCCTTTCATATAGACATCATTATCCACCCATTAGTAAACGTTGATGTTAAGGAGAGAACTAACAACAGGGGGCAGTATTATCTTAACTATGGAGAGTAGCCTGTACTGTGTCACACTGATTGAGGGATGACACAACAGCACAATGCATTGTCAGATTTTTTTTCCAGAGAGTATAACCAAACATAGTCACCTAAGGCTCTGTGTTTTGTGCAGTTTTCTGAGGATGGTGCCTGACCATCTGACATTAAAGAAAGAGGGGACAGTTTGGTGAAAAGGCTTTAAATAAAGGTTCAAATCCAGACATGTCACATGATTGTGCAAAATACAGGGCCCTAAAAATATACAACCAATGTGGCTCCACCTAATAAAAGGTACACAGTGCCTTCAGAAAGTATTCATACTCCCTTTGCTTATTCCAAATGTTGTTGTGTTACAGCCTGAATTCAAAATGGATTATTTGTTTTTGTCATCCATCTACACAATACACCATAATGACAAAGTAAAAAAAAATGTTTTTAGACATTTCTTTGCACATTTATTGAAACGGAAATACAGAAATAGCTCATTTACATGAAAGTACCTTTGGCAGCGATTACAGCTGTGAGTCTTTCTGGGTAAATCTTTTATGAGCTTTGCACACCTGGATTGTACAATATTTGCACACAATTCTTCAAGCTCCGTCAAGTTGGTTGTTGATCATTGCTAGACAGCCGTTTTCAAGTCTTGCCATCAAGGGTGTAGTGCCGCAGGAGCATGAAGGAGCGGCACTCTCTCACCTTTTTCAATTTGAGAATACACAGCAAAACTATTTCTGGGAAATGTATTCTGATCAATTCTAAATAGATTATATTGAATTACCATGAAAAGAAATGGTAGAATGACAAAACAAATATATATGTAGCAGCCTAGAGCAGTTAGTTGTTTGGCCCCTAGCACTACACAGCTGATTCAAATAATCAACTAATCATCGACCTTTCATTATTTGAATCAGCTGTCTAGTGTTAGGGCCAAAAACCAAAATGTGCACCCCTTTGGGTACCAAGTTGGATGTAATAATGCATTTAGTTGATCGTTTATTGAGATGCGTGAGTACATCACAACAAAATATTGATTTTTTTTTATGGCTGTTTTGAAACAAATTTCCTGCAATTCATACGTAGTAATGATGGGCGGCAGGGTAGCCTAGTGGTTAGAGCGTGTGACCGCAAGGTTGTGAGTTCAAACCCCCGAGCTGACAAGGTACAAATCTGTCGTTCTGCCCCTGAACAGGCAGTTAACCCACTGTTCCTAGGCCGTCATTGAAAATAAGAATTTGCTCTTAACTGACTTGCCTAGTTAAATAAAGGTAAAATAAATAAAAATGTTCAATACTTGGTCAATTGATTTGATGGTATAATCTTTGCAAATACATTTTCTGAATCGATAGTTCACCTCCTTTTTTTCTTGTATTCTGCAATAGGGTATATTGTAATGTGTGAAAGCTAATCAAATCAAAGGTTATTTATGACACAGCATTTCGTATTGTATTCATTAATTTGTGGTTGTCCGTCACCCATTTCGTATGATATATAAAGAACTACAATTAGTATTACATGTCACAAATTCACAAAACGTCTAATATGTTACACATTTACGAAACGTGTAACATGTTAGGAATTCTAGCTAGGTGATTAACATTAGCTAGCTGGCTAACATTAGCTAGGATAGGTGTTGGGGTTAGGGTTACGTTTAAGTGTTAAGGTTAGGGGCAGGGTTAGCTAAAAGGGTAAAGGGAAGGGGTAGCTAACATGCTAAGTAGTAGCGCAGTGCACGCTAACCAAGGTTGCCAGGTGCACGGTGTTTCCTCCGACACATTGGTGCGGCTGGCTTCCGGGTTTGATGCATTCTGTGTTAAGAAGCAGTGCGGCTTGGTTGGGTTGTGTATCGGAGGACGCATAGCTTTCATCCTTCATCTCTCCCGAGCCCGTAAGGGAGTTGTAGCGATGAGACAAGATAGTAACTACTAACAATTGGATACCACGAAAAGGGGGTAAAATTAATTAAATAAATAAATAAAAAACTGTAACTCAGCCACTCTGGAACATTCAGTGTTGTCTTGGTAAGCAAATCCAGTGTATACAGTGAGGCAAACAAAGTATTTAGTCAGCCACCAATTGTGCATGTTCTCCCACTTAAAACGATGAGAGAGGCCTGTAATTCATAGATACACTTCAACTATGACATACAAAATGAAAAAAAAAAAATCCAGAAAATCACATTGTAGCATTTTTTATGAATTTATTTGCAAATTATGGTGGAAAATAAGTATTTACACAATGGTTGTGTAAAAGCAATTGTGCAGACATCACATAAGTATCAACTATATCACAACCATTGTGTCAGATGGACTGCCTGAGTGCCTGACTGCCTGAGTGCCTGACTGCCTGAGTGCCTGATGTGGCAACTGGGTGTGTTGTGGAAATACACTGAGTGTACAAAACATTATGAACACCTGCTCTTTCCATGTCACAGACTGACCGGGTGAATCCAGGTGAAACCTATGATCCCTTATTGATGTCACTTGTTAAATCCACTTCAATCAGTGTAGATGAAGGAGAGGAGACGGGTTAAAGAAGGATTTTTAAGTCTTGAGACAATTCAAGACAAAAGATTTAAGTGCCTTTCAACAGAGTACGGTCGTAGGTACCAGGCCGCACCGATTTGAGTGTGTCAAGAACTGTAACGTTGCTGGTTTTTTTCACGCTCAACAGTTTCTCGTGTGCATCAAGAACGGTCCACCACCCAAAGGACATCCAGCCAACTTGACACAACTGTGTGAAGCATTGCAGTCAACATGGGCCAGCATCCCTGTAGAACGCTTTCAACACCTTGTAGAGTCCCTGCGGAAGGCTTTCGACACCTTGTAGAGTTTCATGCCCCGATGAAATGAGGCTGTTCTGGAGGTGAAAAGGGTGCAACTCAATATTAGGAAGGTGTTCTTAATGTTTTGTCCACTGTTTGTTTCATGTAGCCAGAAAACAACGGCCTCTATAATTCTCTCCGTCCACGACAGTACAAAACAAATGTGTTTACGTAACAGATGCTTCCATAAGAGTGTCCCTCTGCCACCAGTAGGTTTCAGAACAATTTGGTCTTCACTCTTCTTAACTTGTAATTGCTGTTGAAACCACTACTCTTATTTCTCATGGTCATTTCTTTTTCTTTCTCTCTCTCTCCATGCCTGGCATTAAAACATGTTATTTTCTCACAACGTGGTTCCTCTCTGCGGCTGCTGCACGTCCACGTTCAACAGTAGACAATAGCCTTATGTAAGACAGTCCACCTCCTTATGTGACCTGACTAGCTCTACTTCTGTTACTATGACTGGTATCTCATACAGTAACTACCAGCAACTTTATCATTTCACAACCTTTTTTACTCTTTTTTTTCAGAAAGTACATTTCAAAGCAAGGGTAGCCTAGTGGTTAGAGTGTAGAGGCGGCAGGGTAGCCTAGTGGTTAGAGTGTATAGGCGGCCGGGTAGCCTAGTGCTTAGAGTGTTGGACTAATAATCGGAAGGTTGCAAGTTCAAACCCCCGAGCTGACAAGGTACAAAATCTGTCGTTCTGCCCCTGAACAGACAGTTAACCCACTGTTCCTAGGCTGCCATTGAAAAGAAGAATTTGTTCTTAACTGACTTGCCTGGTTAAATACAGGTAAACTTATTATTATATTTTTTATTCATACATTGTCAAAATCGCAAATGAAACAACCCTATTTGAGTTCTTTTCTTCTTCTTCTTCTTCTCCCATTTAGTAATAGTAGAGAGTTAAATGATGTTATGTAGGCCACTGTACCAAATGCACCATTGGCATAACGTACAGTAGCCTACAAAACATCAGGGGGCTGTTTGTTTTGCTCCACAGGACTAGGAAACTTCTCCTGCTCTTTTATCGGACAATAATGCCCTTTTGATGGTCCATTGGCCAGAAGCCTGCACGTGGTGGGAGCCACGTAAGCTACAAACAGGCAGTTGTGTGCTTCTGGAGCTAGAGGTAATGACTCAATGTATAGGGTAGTCATGTGTTCCGATAGAGCAAGAGGTACTGAATATGATAGTCATGTGTTCCTCTGGAGCAAGAGGTACTGAATATGGTAGCCATTATGAAATACACACTTATTGGATCTGGGTTTCACCTCAATACCTATATCCCAATCTGATATATTCATCTAAACTGTTTGGCTCCCCATGTTAAAGAGGATTGTTCTGACTCTGAACCAGCACAGCGCAATGAAAGACCAGCATGTTCTCTTGATTGTCGTTGTATGGTTTGTGTTCTGTTGTGTTTGTGTTCTGGTTTGTGTTCTGTTGTGTTTGTGTTCTGTTGTATTTGTGTTCTGTTGTGTTTGTGTTCTGTTGTGTTTGTGTTCTGTTGTGTTTGTGTTCTGTTGTATTTGTGTTCTGTTGTGTTTGTGTTCTGGTTTGTGTTCTGTTGTGTTTGTGTTCTGGTTTGTGTTCTGTTGTATTTGTGTTCTGGTTTGTGTTCTGTTGTGTTTGTGTTCTGTTGTGTTTGTGTTCTGTTGTATTTGTGTTCTGTTGTGTTTGTGTTCTGGTTTGTGTTCTGTTGTGTTTGTGTTCTGGTTTGTGTTCTGTTGTATTTGTGTTCTGGTTTGTGTTCTGTTGTGTTTGTGTTCTGTTGTATTTGTGTTCTGTTGTGTTTGTGTTCTGGTTTGTGTTCTGTTGTGTTTGTGTTCTGTTGTATTTGTGTTCTGTTGTGTTTGTGTTCTGGTTTGTGTTCTGTTGTGTTTGTGTTCTGGTTTGTGTTCTGTTGTATTTGTGTTCTGGTTTGTGTTCTGTTGTGTTTGTGTTCTGTTGTGTTTGTGTTCTGTTGTATTTGTGTTCTGTTGTGTTTGTGTTCTGGTTTGTGTTCTGTTGTGTTTGTGTTCTGGTTTGTGTTCTGTTGTATTTGTGTTCTGGTTTGTGTTCTGTTGTGTTTGTGTTCTGTTGTGTTTGTGTTCTGGTTTGTGTTCTGTTGTGTTTGTGTTCTGTTGTATTTGTGTTCTGTTGTGTTTGTGTTCTGTTGTGTTTGTGTTTCCCATCTTGGATATTTTCTTTGTCCTTAGTTCCCCCGTTCTTCTCTTTATTTATTTATTTTTTACAAAAATACTTAGGGCAAGAAAGCCAAGGGAGTCCATGACCAGGGAATAGTTAAGTATATTCTGATACCGCAGTGTGTCCACAGTACACCTCTTACCTTAAAACGCGTGTTTGATCTACATTATGGACGCTGGTGGGTTCTGTTTCTCAACGTCTACAACCATAAGGCACCGAAGTGGATGGGGTTTCACTGGGTTAGCCTGGACATACCTCCCACTGGGCACACACTGGTTGAATCAATGTTGTTTCCACCAGGGGTTTGATTATTTTTTTAAATATCAGTTTTCATTTTCGATCATTTAAAAAAAAAAGATGAAATGCACTATGCATTACCTGGGTCGAATGCTGTAACAACACAGAATAAAACAATGAATACAATTCACATGATGCTAGTAACTGTCCATCACTGCTTCTCACCTATTAACCATCATTAATTCACATGATTTTAATAAAATATTTGTTATTATTACATTCATTTTATTTGAGGACATTATTTAATTCCAAGTCATCATCTCATCTCTAGAGCTGCTGTCTGACAAAATCACACTTTCAGTAGTTCTTCAAAGTAAATAAGGTATACTTTTGTGGCTGCTGAATGCCAACTATCAATCACTTAGATCATGTATTTTCAGGTAGAGATACGCTGAGAAGCAACTGCTGTCTTTCATCATTCTTCTGTCTCTTACTGTATCCCTCTCTACTGTCATTCTTCTGTCTCTTACTGTATCCCTCTCTACTGTCATTCTTCTGTCTCTTACTGTATCCCTCTCTACTGTCATTCTTCTGTCTCTTACTGTATCCCTCTCTATCGCCATTCTTCTGTCTCTTACTGTATCCCTCTCTACTGTCATTCTTCTGTCTCTTACTGTATCCCTCTCTACCGTCATTCTTCTGTCTCTTACTGTGTCCCTCTCTACCATCATTCTCCTGTCTCTTACTGTATCTCTCTCTACTGTCATTCTGCTGTCGTCCACTGTATCCCTCTCTACTGTCATTCTTCTGTCTCTTACTGTATCCCTCTCTACTGTCATTCTTCTGTCTCTTACTGTACCCCTCTCTACTGTCATTCTTCTGTCTCTTACTGTATCCCTCTCTGTCATTCTTCTGTCTCTTACTGTATCCCTCTCTACCATATTTCTTCTGTCTCTTACTGTATCCCTCTCTACTGTCATTCTTCTGTCTCTTACTGTATCCCTCTCTACCATCATTCTTCTTACTGTATCCCTCTCTACCGTCATTCTTCTGTCTCTTACTGTATCCCTCTCTACCGTCATTCTTCTTACTGTATCCCTCTCTACTGTCATTCTTCTGTCTCTTACTGTATCCCTCTCTACCGTCATTCTTCTTACTGTATCCCTCTCTACTGTCATTCTTCTGTCTCATACTGTATCCCTCTCTACTGTCATTCTTCTGTCTCTTACTGTATCCCTCTCTATCATCATTCTTCTGTCTCTTACTGTATCCCTCTCTACTGTCATTCTTCTGTCTCTTACTGTATCTCTCTCTATCATCATTCTTCTGTCTCTTACTGTATCCCTCTCTACCATCATTCTTCTGTCTCTTACTGTATCCCTCTCTACTGTCATTCTTCTGTCTCTTACTGTATCCCTCTCTACCATCATTCTTCTGTCTCTTACTGTATCCCTCTCTACTGTCATTCTTCTGTCTTCCACTGTATCCCTCTCTACTGTCATTCTTCTGTCTCTTACTGTATCCCTCTCTATCATCATTCTTCTTACTGTATCCCTCTCTACTGTCATTCTTCTGTCTCTTACTGTATCCCTCTCTACCGTCATTCTTCTGTCTCTTACTGTATCCCTCTCTACTGTCATTCTTCTGTCTCTTACTGTATCCCTCTCTACTTTCATTCTTCTGTCTCTTACTGTATCCCTCTCTACCGTCATTCTTCTGTCTCTTACTGTATCCCTCTCTACTGTCATTCTTCTGTCTCTTACTGTATCCCTCTCTACTTTCATTCTTCTGTCTCTTACTGTATCCCTCTCTACTGTCATTCTTCTGTCTCTTACTGTATCCCTCTCTACCGTCATTCTTCTGTCTCTTACTGTATCCCTCTCTACTGTCATTCTTCTGTCTCTTACTGTATCGCTCTCTACTGTCATTCTTCTGTCTTCCACTGTATCCCTCTCTACTGTCATTCTTCTGTCTCTTACTGTATCCCTCTCTACCATCATTCTTCTTACTGTATCCCTCTCTACTGTCATTCTTCTGTCTCTTACTGTATCCCTCTCTATCATCATTCTTCTTACTGTATCCCTCTCTACTGTCATTCTTCTGTCTCTTACTGTATCCCTCTCTACTGTCATTCTTCTTTCTCTTACTGTATCCTTCTCTATCGTCATTCTTCTGTCTCTTACTGTATCCCTCTCTACTGTCATTCTTCTGTCTCTTACTGTATCCCTCTCTACTGTCATTCTTCTGTCTCTTACTGTATCCCTCTCTACTGTCATTCTTCTGTCTCTTACTGTATCCCTCTCTACTGTCATTCTTCTTTCTCTTACTGTATCCCTCTCTACCGTCATTCTTCTGTCTCTTACTGTATCCCTCTCTACTGTCATTCTTCTGTCTCTTACTGTATCCCTCTCTACTGTCATTCTTCTGTCTCTTACTGTATCCCTCTCTACTTTCATTCTTCTGTCTCTTACTGTATCCCTCTCTATCGTCATTCTTCTGTCTCTTACTGTATCCCTCTCTACCGTCATTCTTCTGTCTCTTTTATGTAGCAGGCGTAAAAGAAAACACAGACAGACGAGTAGATGCACAATGGATTATGGCCATTGGAGTTAATTACCACGTTTTCTGAACTATGTACAATATTGGCCTGTTGGAAACTACAACTCCCTACTACATGGCACAGTTCGGGCTTGGTCTGACTTATCTCTACAGAAACTGTGCATTGAGCTAAAAAACAACAACAACCTGAATGAAATGGAATTCAAATAATTTAATCTACATTGGGTCAATTTAGTAGTTGTAAAATAGAAAAATAATGAATAATTGAACCGCTCAGCACTACCAGCCAGAGGTATTGCTGATCATCATACACATGATTTATAGCATTTATAATGAATAATTATATTTATCTCCTTAAAGCACCACTGACACCTCATAACTTTCATCATTATGTCCCACGTTTACCTTTTCTTTTCAAAAGGTTTTCAGTTTCGTAAGAGGGAAGTATATGCCGATACTTTACTGTATCAAGTCCTCACACATTTTGTTTTACAGGCACTGATAATGGAAAGAGCATTCCCATTGTGTCAGTTTTCCATTTAGTTTATGTGTCCTGTATGATACAGGCTGCCTGTGGGCCCAGGGAGAGCTGCCTCATTATAGAAGGTGATTAAAGTGGGGGCGCTGAATGTGGAACACCTGCAACTCATTGAAATGAGACCGGGCTACCTTGTATATTTGGAAGGAAATGCCAAACATACGATGAAGTGGGTTCACTTTGATCTTTACACAGATGCTATAAAACGAGTCTGGTTCAGTCGTCTCACTTTTTTTGGTTAAGTGCAGAGGCATGGTAAAAACTCTTAAAACGGGCTACTGCAGGTTCTGATTTGGGGAAGATTTATTCCATGTAGAGGTCTTTCGGAGCGGTCAGTAGGTCCACTTGAACAGGAACGTGGACAGCGTCGTTTAAACTGCATCCTGTCTTATATCAGCAATATACACTGAGTATAGAAATCCAGATGACAGCTACATATGCTTTTTTATTAAGGTCACTTGTTCAATCCACTTCAATCAGTGTAGATGGAGAGGTGGAGACAGGTTAAAGGAGGATATTTAAAGCCTACAGATATGGATTGTGTATGTGTGCCACTCAGAGGTTGAGTGGGCAAGACATACGATTTAAGTGCCTCTGAACGGGGTATGGTGGTACAACGCGTTCGGAAAGTATTCACCTTTTCCACATTGGTACGTTACAGCCGTATCATAAAATGGATTAAATTATTTGTTTATCCTCATCAATCTACACACAATAACCCATAATGACAAAGTGAACAACAGGATTTTAGAAATGCTTGCAATTGTATTACAGATAAAAACAGGGGAATACCTTATTGACATAAGTATTCAGACCCTTTGCTATGAGACTCAAAATTGAGCTCAGCAGCATCCTGTTTCCATTGATCATCCTTGAGATGTTTCTACAACTTGATTGGAGTCCAACCTGTGGTAAATTCATGATTTGGAAAGGCACCCACCTGTTTATATAAGGTCACACAGTTGACAGTGCATGTCAGAGCACAAACCAAGAGATGAGATTGAAGGAATTGTCTGTAGAGCTCTGAGACAGGAATGTGTCAAGGCACAGATCTTGGGAAGGGTACCAAAACATTTCTGCAGCATTGAAGGTCCCTAAGAACACAGTGGCCTCCATCATTCATAAATGGAAGAAGTTTGGAATCACCAAGACTCTTCCAAGTGCTGGCCGCCTGGCCAAACTGAGCAATCGGGGAGAAGGGCCTTGGTCAGGGAGGTGACCAAGAACTCAATGGTCACTCTGACAGAGCTCCAGACTTCCTCTGTGGAGATGGGAGAACCTTCCAGAAGGACAACCATCTCTGCAGCACTCCACCAATCAAGTTTTTATGGCAGTGGCCAGACAGCAGCCACTCCTCAGTAAAAGGCACATGACAGCCCGCTTGGAGTTACCCAAAAGGCACCAAATGGACTCTCAGACTATGAGAAACAAGATTCTCTGGTCTGATGAAACCAAGATTGAACACTTTCGCCTGGGGGAAACCAGGCACCGCTCTTCACCTTGCTAATACCATCTCTACGTTGAAGCACAGTGGTGGCAGCATCATGCTGTGGGGATGTTTTTCAGCGGCAGGGACTGGGAGACTAGTCAAGATCGAGAGAAAGATGAACGGAGCAAAGTACAGAGAGATCCTTGATGAAAACGTGCTGCAGAGCGTTCAGGACCTCAGACTGGGGTGAAGGTTCACCTTCTAACGGGACAATGACCCGAGGCACACAGCCAAGACAACACAGAAGTGACTTCGGGACAAGTCTCTGAATGTCCTTGAGTGGCCCAGCCAGTGCCCTGACTTGAACCTGATCCAACATCTCTGGAGAGACCTGGAAATAGCTGCGCAGCAATGCTCCCAATCCAACCTGACAGAGTTTGAGACGATCTGCAGATAAGAAACTTCCGAAATAGAGGTGTGCCAAGCTTGTAGTGTCATACCCAAGAAGTCTCAAGGCTGTAATCGCTGCCAAAGGTGCTTCAACAAAGTACTGAATAAAGGGTCTGAACCTATGTAAATGAGATTTCAGTTTTATTTTTATATACATTTGCAGTCATTTCTACAAACCTGTTTTTGCTTTGTCATTATGGGGTATTGTGATGTCATTATGGGGTATTGTGATGTCATTATGGGGTATTGTGATGTCATTATGGGGTATTGTGTGTAGATTGATGGGGGGGGGGTACGATTTAATCCATTTAGAATAAGGCTGTAACGTAACAAAATGTGGAAAAAGGGAAGGGGTCTGAATACTTTCCGAATGCACTGTAGGTCCCAGGCTCACCGGTTTGTGTCAAGAACTGCAACGCTTCTGGGTTTTTTCACACTCAACCTTTTCCTGTGTGTATCAGTGTATGTAGATTTGTTGTGTTACCCATTTGAATGAATCAACAAGTAGCACAAATAGAGAGAACACTTCCATTCAGACCTGGTATGCAAATGCGATAATTCAAGCATTTCGCTACACTTGCAAAAACATCTGCTAACCATGTGTATGTGACCAAGAAAATTTGATTTGATGTAAGCTTGTGCAAAGCTAATGGTTGTGCATGCAAATAATATGGATCAATTAGTAGTTAATAGTCTAACAATATCCACCATGTACTGAACCTGGTGGCTGTTACTGTCAGGTAACCTCTGTGGCAGCCAGGTTCACTTGTTATGAGGGGGGGACCTCTGTGGCAGCAAGGTTCACTTGTTATGGGGGGGGCTAACCTCTGTGGCAGCCAGGTTCACTTGTTATGGCGGGGGATAACCTCTGTGGCAGCCAGGTTCACTTGTTATGGGGGGACCTCTGTGGCAGCCAGGTTCACTTGTTATGGGAGGGGCTAACCTCTGTGGCAGCCAGGTTCACTTGTTATGGGGGGCTAACCTCTGTGGCAGCCAGGTTCACTTGTTATGGGGGGGGCTAACCTCTGTGGCAGCCAGGTTCACTTGTTATGGGGGGCTAACCTCTGTGGCAGCCAGGTTCACTTGTTATGGGGGGCTAACCTCTGTGGCAGCCAGGTTCACTTGTTATGAGGGGGGGCAACCTCTGTGGCAGCCAGGTTCACTTGTTATGAGGGGGGTAACCTCTGTGGCAGCCAGGTTCACTTGTTATGGGGGGGGCTAACCTCTGTGGCAGCCAGGTTCACTTGTTATGGCGGGGCTAACCTCTGTGGCAGCCAGGTTCACTTGTTATGGGGGGCTAACCTCTGTGGCAGCCAGGTTCACTTGTTATGGGGGGGGGGGCTAACCTCTGTGGCAGCCAGGTTCACTTGTTATGGGGGGGCTAACCTCTGTGGCAGCCAGGTTCACTTGTTATGGGGGGGGCTAACCTCTGTGGTAGCCAGGTTCACTTGTTATGAGGGGGGGACCTCTGTGGCAGCCAGGTTCACTTGTTATGGGGGGGCTAACCTCTGTGGCAGCCAGGTTCACTTGTTATGAGGGGGAGGGGGGCCAACCTCTGTGGCAGCCAGGTTCACTTGTTATGAGGGGGGTAACCTCTGTGGCAGCCAGGTTCACTTGTTATGGGGGGCTAACCTCTGTGGCAGCCAGGTTCACTTGTTATGGGGGGCTAACCTCTGTGGCAGCCAGGTTCACTTGTTATGGGGGGCTAACCTCTGTGGTAGCCAGGTTCACTTGTTATGAGGGGGACCTCTGTGGCAGCCAGGTTCACTTGTTATGGGGGGCTAACCTCTGTGGCAGCCAGGTTCACTTGTTATGAGGGGGGTGGTAACCTCTGTGGCAGCCAGGTTCACTTGTTATGGGGGTAACCTCTGTGGCAGCCAGGTTCACTTGTTATGAGGGGGGCTAACCTCTGTAGCAGCCAGGTTCACTTGTTATGAGGGGGGACCTCTGTGGCAGCCAGGTTCACTTGTTATGAGGGGGTAACCTCTGTGGCAGCCAGGTTCACTTGTTATGGGGGGTAACCTCTGTGGCAGCCTGGTTCACTTGTTATGAGGGGGGGGGGGTAACCTCTGTGGCAGCCTGGTTCACTTGTTATGAGGGGGGGGGGTAACCTCTGTGGCAGCCTGGTTCACTTGTTATAGGGGGGTAACCTCTGTGGCAGCCTGGTTCACTTGTTATAGGGGGGTAACCTCTGTGGCAGCCTGGTTCACTTGTTATAAGGGTGGGGTGGGGGGTGATACTTAGCCTACTGAATCATTTATTTAAAGGTAACCAAAATACCAAAAATGGTATCAAGGACTAAGAGGAGGTCATTTGTTGCTATAACAGCAAAAGTGTCACAGGCCTACAAGATAAGTAAAGCAAACGAAGACAACGCATAACCATCAAGGTTTGGAAACCAACTCACCATTCCAGGGCAGCCAATAACTACTTGGTGTGTGAGGGAACACCACAAATTATATCTCACTAAAAAGTGTGAAAGGCATTGAGAGAGATAGAACAAAGAGACAAATCTTACACAAGTCAACAACAATTCTCAGAACTCAATTTGATTTTGATCAAGCCTCTTTCACCTACGACTGTTTTTTGTCTTTCAAAATGTAGCTTCTACGAAATCTTCTGAAATATTTGAAAAGCAAAACTACTCATTTTATAATGTAGAGAAGGTTTGTTCCCTGTGAATACACAGAACAACATTTATAGTAAGGCAATACTTAGTATTATAAAACCGGATGTGTTTGCACCACTGACACCATTATTGTTATATGAATTCATGGGACGTGACGTGCCCGTGCTAATGCCAACCACTTCCACTTCCACTTCCTCGGCAGCGCGCATGCGGATTTCACTTGTGTAACTGTGAGAAACTTTAAAACTCACACCCCTCCATCACACTCCACTTGCGCGTTCAAGATGCGAGATTGCCTGAGCAATAGTTCCTCTCGCTACAGGCCTAAATTTGATTCTGCTCGGTTAGTGAGAGAACATTCTCCAAAATTCTGCTTCCTAACAAATTTAATTTAATTTTCTATTTTTCCATGTGGATATATCATTCACTCATTTGATTAGTATAATGAGGGGTCTTGGCTTTGAAGCCTGCTTATTGTCGTTGACACAGCTATGCATCCTCAGTTGCATAATGCAAACAGTTCTTACGCAGGATGCTTCGCCATCAGCAGCTTTAAGGCAGAGAATGCCATGGCAACACAACGGGCAGGTGTTTAGTATACTTAGCCACGGTTCTGAATATCAGCCATCGGGACGAAGAGACCGAAAAACAGGTTCAGCTCAACAGAATCACATAGTTGTCGTTATCAACAATAATGAGACGGCTGAAGAGACGAATGTGCACAGATACCCTGCGCCAAGAGGCTCTCCAAGGCGGCCAGCGCCGGGTGTGCAATTACGCACCGCGCGTCGACGTCCTAATGGGGCGATTAGACATGAAAGACCCCAAGAGAACCGGGAGACTGCTTCAAGACCTTCAACATCAACTCCCACCGACGACAAACCGACATCTACTAACTCTCCACCACTGACTAATTTGAGAAGAGAGGATATGATGGTTGGAGATGACCCGAACAACCCCTATAAATCCATTGGTTATAATCCCTATAACCCTTATTATAATTATTATGATGCTTACTACAGACCTAGAGCCAGAAGCAGAGAGCCGCATGGTTATGGCACAAGTTATCATCAACAAGGAGGTAAGTGCAATATTTCCCTTCCAGTAATTCACTTTTTTAAATGCATTTTTTTTCTCTCTCACATTTGTAAGGCATTTTATTCCAATTCATTTTTTTTAACAGCTTGCTTTAGGCTACTTAATAATAATTGCATTTGTTACATGATTGACAGGTCTCCCTGACTTGGTGCCTGACCCATACTATATTCAAGTTTCCTCCTATATCCAGAGGTTGCCCATGTACAATCTGAGATGTGCAGCCGAGGAAGGTTGCCTCGCAAGGTATTCTCATACTGCAGTGACCATTCCACTCTACACTGAGTGTACAAAACATTAAGAACACCTGCTCTTTCCATGTCAAACTGACCAGGTGAATCCAGGTGAAAGCTATGATCCCTTATTGATGTCACTTGTTAAATCCACTTTAATCCGTGTAAATGAAGGGAAGGAGACACCTTAAAGAAGGATTTTTTTAAGCCTTCAGATAATTAAGACATGCATTGTGTATATGTGCCATTCAGAGGGTGAATTGAAGTGCCTTTGAACGGGGTATTGGTAGTAGGTGCCAGGCGCACCGGTTTGAGTGTCAAGAACTGCAACGCTGCTGGGTTTTACACCCTCTACAGTTTCCCGTGTGTTCTAACAATGGTCCACTAACCCAAAGGACTTGCAGCCAGCTTCACACCTTGTAGAGTCCATGACCTGATGAAATGAGGCTGTTCTGGACGTGAAAAGGGTGCAACTCAATATTAGGAAGGTGTTCTTAATGTTTTGTACACTGTTTGTTTCATGTCCCAAAGGACTTGCAGCCAGCTTCACACCTTGTAGAGTCAATGCCCCGATTCATTGAGGCTGTTTTGAGGGCAAAGGGTTCTTAAATGTTGTCATTTGTATTTTTTTATTATCCAATTCCCATCTTGTCTCAATGCTGCAACTTCCCAACGGGCTCGGGAGAGGCGAAGGTCGAGTCATGCGTCCCCCCGAAACATGACCCGCCAAACCGCGCCTCTTAACACTCGCTTAACCCGGAAGCCAGGCTCACCAATGTGTCGGAGGAAACGCTGTTCAACTGATGACCAAAATCGAACTGCAGGCGCCCGGCCGGCCACAAAGAGTCACTAGAACACAATGAGCCAAGTAAAGCCCCCCCCCCCCAGCCTAACCCGAACAATGGTGGTCCGCCCTATGGGACTCCCGGTCACAGCCGGTTATGACACAGCCTGGGATTGAACCCAGGTCTGTATTGAAACCTCAAGCACTGCGATGCAATGCCTTTGACCACTGCACCACTCGGGAGGCTTGGGCAAAGGCTTCTTCATGTTTTGTACACCCAGTGTATATAGCTAGGTGTTTTTACCAAGCCCAGACATGAAATGACTCTTTATATGTGTATCTATGCTGAACTCCAACATAAAGAATATTTCAATTCTTTATTTAGAAATTAGAACAGGGATATAGCTACGGAGAGGAAAGTTGTTAGGGTCTACCAGGGATTGAACCCTGGTGTGTACATGTGTTGAGAGAGCGTGGAGTGTTACCACTCAGTCATGGCTCTGACACGTATTACAGTAGTTAAACCCATAGTAGCTGTATATTCATTAACAGTAGTAACCGACAGTGCCAGACTCCAGTTTCCTTTCAGCAGTTCAAAAGGACATTTAGGAAACAATTTAGGAATCAATTTAATTAATTCAATTATTTAGTTAATCGTGAAGACTATGGGTCAAGAATGATTGGACTAGAGTTCCTGGAATGTAAAAAGTTGTATAATAAATTAATTGATACATGAATAAAGTGCATTAACATATGAACTATTTGAATGTCTAAGAGACCATATGTTTTCCCCTGTGACGGGACAGTTCTGCTCAGGGCGTGGCCGACTACGACACCCGGGTGCTGCTGCGGTTCCCCCAGCGCGTGAAGAACCAGGGCACTGCTGACTTCCTGCCCAGCAAACCTCGCTATGCCTGGGAATGGCACAGCTGCCATCAGTGAGTTGTGGATAATGATGCATAAACATGTATGAATAGATTCAGATTCAGAGATTCATATTCATATTCAGAGATTCAGATTTAGAGATTCAGATTCAGAGATTCATATTCAGGTATTCATATTCAGATATTCAGGTTCAGAGATTCAGATTCAGAGATTCATTTTCAGATATTCAGATTCAGAGAATAATTTTCAGATATTCAGATTCAGATATTCAGATTCATTTTCAGATATTCATTTTCAGATATTCATTTTCAGAGATTCATATTCAGAGATTCATATTCAGAGATTCATATTCATATATTCAGATTCAGATATTCAGATTCAGAGATTCATTTTCAGATATTGAGATTCAGAGATTCAGATTCATTTTCAGATATTGAGATTCAGAGATTCAGATTCACTATCCACCAGGGGGGAAATTCATTTGGACACGTGGTTAAAAAGACGGTGCGTAAAACAAACTACAGAAAATAATTCATTCAAATTTCTAAAGCTACACATTTAAAAGTACAATATGGTGTATACTGGAGGAAACAACAGACTATTATACAGCCTAATGGCTGCTGGAATAACAGACTATTATACAGCCTAATGGCTGTTGGAATAACAGACTATTATACAGCCTAATGGCTGTTGGAATAACAGACTATTATACAGCCTAGTGGCTGTTGGAATAACAGACTATTATACAGCCTAGTGGCTGTTGGAATAACAGACTATTATACAGCCTAATGGCTGCTGGAATAACAGACTATTATACAGCCTAATGGCTGCTGGAATAACAGACTATTATACAGCCTAATGGCTGCTGGAATAACAGACTATTATACAGCCTAATGGCTGCTGGAATAACAGACTATTATACAGCCTAATGGCTGCTGGAATAACAGACTATTATACAGTCTAATGGCTGTTGGAATAACAGACTATTATAGAGCCTAATGGCTGTTGGAATAACAGACTATTATACAGCCTAATGGCTGTTGGAATAACAGACTATTATACAGCCTAATGGCTGCTGGAATAACAGACTATTATACAGCCTAATGGCTGTTGGAATAACAGACTATTATACAGCCTAATGGCTGCTGGAATAACAGACTATTATACAGCCTAATGGCTGTTGGAATAACAGACTATTATAGAGCCTAATGGCTGTTGGAATAACAGACTATTATACAGCCTAGTGGCTGTTGGAATAACAGACTATTATACAGCCTAGTGGAGGAAATAACAGACTATTATAGAGCCTAATGGCTGTTGGAATAACAGACTATTATACAGCCTAGTGGAGGAAATAACAGACTATTATAGAGCCTAGTGGCTGCTGGAATAACAGACTATTATAGAGCCTAGTGGCTGTTGGAATAACAGACTATTATACAGCCTAGCTGGAAATAACAGACTATTATAGAGCCTAGTGGCTGCTGGAATAACAGACTATTATACAGCCTAATGGCTGTTGGAATAACAGACTATTATAGAGCCTAATGGCTGTTGGAATAACAGACTATTATACAGCCTAGTGGCTGCTGGAATAACAGACTATTATAGAGCCTAGTGGAGGAAATAACAGACTATTATACAGCCTAGTGGAGGAAATAACAGACTATTATACAGCCTAGTGGCTGCTGGAATAACAGACTATTATACAGCCTAGTGGCTGCTGGAATAACAGACTATTATACAGCCTAGTGGAGGAAATAACAGACTATTATACAGCCTAGTGGAGGAAATAACAGACTATTATACAGCCTAGTGGAGGAAATAACAGACTATTATACAGCCTAGTGGAGGAAATAACAGACTATTATACAGCCTAATGGAGGAAATAACAGACTATTATACAGCCTAGTGGCTGTTGGAATAACAGACTATTATACAGCCTAATGGCTGTTGGAATAACAGACTATTATACAGCCTAATGGCTGCTGGAATAACAGACTATTATACAGCCTAATGGCTGTTGGAATAACAGACTATTATACAGCCTAATGGCTGCTGGAATAACAGACTATTATACAGCCTAATGGCTGTTGGAATAACAGACTATTATAGAGCCTAATGGCTGTTGGAATAACAGACTATTATACAGCCTAGTGGCTGTTGGAATAACAGACTATTATACAGCCTAGTGGAGGAAATAACAGACTATTATAGAGCCTAATGGCTGTTGGAATAACAGACTATTATACAGCCTAGTGGAGGAAATAACAGACTATTATAGAGCCTAGTGGCTGCTGGAATAACAGACTATTATAGAGCCTAGTGGCTGTTGGAATAACAGACTATTATACAGCCTAGTGGAGGAAATAACAGACTATTATAGAGCCTAGTGGCTGCTGGAATAACAGACTATTATACAGCCTAATGGCTGTTGGAATAACAGACTATTATAGAGCCTAATGGCTGTTGGAATAACAGACTATTATACAGCCTAGTGGCTGCTGGAATAACAGACTATTATAGAGCCTAGTGGAGGAAATAACAGACTATTATACAGCCTAGTGGAGGAAATAACAGACTATTATACAGCCTAGTGGCTGCTGGAATAACAGACTATTATACAGCCTAGTGGCTGCTGGAATAACAGACTATTATACAGCCTAGTGGAGGAAATAACAGACTATTATACAGCCTAGTGGAGGAAATAACAGACTATTATACAGCCTAGTGGAGGAAATAACAGACTATTATACAGCCTAGTGGAGGAAATAACAGACTATTATACAGCCTAATGGAGGAAATAACAGACTATTATACAGCCTAGTGGAGGAAATAACAGACTATTATACAGCCTAATGGAGGAAATAACAGACTATTATACAGCCTAGTGGAGGAAACAACAGACTATTATACAGCCTAGTGGCTGCTGGAATAACAGACTATTATACAGCCTAATGGCTGTTGGAATAACAGACTATTATACAGCCTAATGGAGGAAACAACAGACTATTATACAGCCTAGTGGCTGCTGGAATAACAGACTATTATACAGCCTAGTGGCTGCTGGAATAACAGACTATTATACAGCCTAATGGCTGCTGGAATAACAGACTATTATACAGCCTAATGGAGGAAACAACAGACTATTATACAGCCTAGTGGCTGTTGGAATAACAGACTATTATACAGCCTAATGGCTGTTGGAATAACAGACTATTATACAGCCTAATGGCTGCTGGAATAACAGACTATTATACAGCCTAATGGCTGTTGGAATAACAGACTATTATACAGCCTAATGGCTGCTGGAATAACAGACTATTATACAGCCTAATGGCTGTTGGAATAACAGACTATTATAGAGCCTAATGGCTGTTGGAATAACAGACTATTATACAGCCTAGTGGCTGTTGGAATAACAGACTATTATACAGCCTAGTGGAGGAAATAACAGACTATTATAGAGCCTAATGGCTGTTGGAATAACAGACTATTATAGAGCCTAGTGGCTGCTGGAATAACAGACTATTATAGAGCCTAGTGGCTGTTGGAATAACAGACTATTATACAGCCTAGTGGAGGAAATAACAGACTATTATAGAGCCTAGTGGCTGCTGGAATAACAGACTATTATACAGCCTAATGGCTGTTGGAATAACAGACTATTATAGAGCCTAATGGCTGTTGGAATAACAGACTATTATACAGCCTAATGGCTGCTGGAATAACAGACTATTATAGAGCCTAATGGCTGCTGGAATAACAGACTATTATACAGCCTAGTGGCTGTTGGAATAACAGACTATTATAGAGCCTAGTGGAGGAAATAACAGACTATTATACAGCCTAGTGGAGGAAATAACAGACTATTATACAGCCTAATGGAGGAAACAACAGACTATTATACAGCCTAGTGGCAGCTGGAATAACAGACTATTATAGAGCCTAGTGGAGGAAATAACAGACTATTATACAGCCTAGTGGAGGAAACAACAGACTATTATACAGCCTAGTGGCTGCTGGAATAACAGACTATTATACAGCCTAGTGGAGGAAACAACAGACTATTATACAGCCTAGTGGCTGCTGGAATAACAGACTATTATACAGCCTAATGGCTGCTGGAATAACAGACTATTATACAGCCTAATGGCTGTTGGAATAACAGACTATTATACAGCCTAGTGGCTGCTGGAATAACAGACTATTATACAGCCTAGTGGCTGCTGGAATAACAGAGTCCCCATATCCGTCTGTTTTAATTTTCTTTTGAAGAAGTCTCTTTGCCCTTGTCCAGCTGCTGCTGTGACTGAGTTTTGAGTGAAGGGGGATGAGTACTGTCCTGTAAAATGCTTTTCAAGTTTTAGGAGGATGAGTTTTGTGTACAGGTTGGAGGATGATTCTTGATCTATAACCAATTATCCTTCCCGCCGTCTTGATCAAGCGCTGAAGCTTGACTTGGTCTTGCACACGCATATCAGACCGAAGGTCAGCACACTCTTGCAGGACAGATTTATACAACATTCATGAAGATATGGCGGTCGACGTTATGGTTCAGTTTGCCTAAAAATATATATCTGTTGTCATTGCGTCTGTACACTACAGATAGTCAGTATCATATGCAAAGCGCATCCTCATCCGTTTTTGCTCTTTCTTCAAAAACTGGCCCGCTGACCTATTGGGGAATTGTATTAACAGTGGACTAATGAACAAAATACTAAAATATATATTTTGATGTAACTATCCCTTTAAGCAGGTTTCTGTAAGCCTGTACAGTTTCACAGGCATGGGGTGTGGTGGCGAGAGCTCTCAACAGATCTACACAGACTCGTGTGTATAGGTTATTACTGCGCTTGCAATACCAACATTGAAAGCAAATCAAAATCAAATCAAATTTTATTTGTCACATACACATGGTTAGCAGATGTTAATGCGAGTGTAGCGAAATGCTTGTGCTTCTAGTTCCGACAATGCAGTAATAACCAACAAGTAATCTAACTAACAAATATTAAGAGTCTGTGTGGTCTGGTCATTGATGAGAATACGTCCCGTGTATTCCAGTCACTTCCATAGCATGGACGAGTTCAGTCTGTACGAGCTGCTGGAGACCGGCTCAGAGAGGAGCGTTGCCGAGGGCCACAAGGCCAGCTTCTGTTTGGAGGACACGTCATGTGACCCGGGATACTACAGACGCTTCGCCTGCACGTCTCACACTCAGGTCTGTTATTACTGTATCGGCACCCTATTTCCCCACTACTTTCTTATCAGGGTCCATAGGGCTCTGGTCAGAAGTAGTGCACTATATAGTGAATAGGGTGCCATGTGGGATACAATCCTGTGATCATCACCTTATGCTCCACTATAATACTAGCCCATTAAACAGCATGCAAAATGTGTTTGTTTTCTTCAGACAGTTTTCTTTAAACAGAAAAATAAAATCTGTGTGATGATGTTGAATAAATGTAGGAAAACTGATTTGGATTTGCAAAAAAAAAGTCATAAATTGAAGGGAATTAATTACCCCACTTTTAACCGAAATCCAATGACATTTGTTGAATTTACTTTACCAAAACTAGATGTTGAAATGACGTCCTTGTACTGTATGTGCCCAGTGGGAAGAGGCCTGGCTATAAATTTTAGTTTGCATCTGAGAGCTTTCACCATTCAATAGTAGAGACAGAACCGGATCGGGCTTTATTCAGTGTAAAGTGTTCTATCTTTTTATTCCTTGTGTTGTTGTGATTCCCGTATCTGTTTGTGCTGTTGTGCTAGCCTGGTCCCAGATCTGTTTGTGCTGTTGTGCTAGCCTGGTCCCAGATCTGTTTGTGCCGTTGTGCTAGCCTGGTCCCAGATCTGCTTGTGCTGTTGTGCTAGCCTGGTCCCAGATCTGTTTGTGCTGTTGTGCTAGCCTGGTCCCAGATCTGTTTGTCCTGTTGTGCTAGCCTGGTCCCAGATCTGTTTGTGCTGTTGTGCTAGCCTGGTCCCAGATCTGTTTGTCCTGTTGTGCTAGCCTGGTCCCAGATCTGTTTGTCCTGTTGTGCTAGCCTGGTCCCAGATCTGTTTGTCCTGTTGTGCTAGCCTGGTCCCAGATCTGTTTGTCCTGTTGTGCTAGCCTGGTCCCAGATCTGTTTGTCCTGTTGTGCTAGCCTGGTCCCAGATCTGTTTGTGCTGTTGTGCTAGCCTGGTCCCAGATCTGTTTGTGCTGTTGTGCTAGCCTGGTCCCAGATCTGTTTGTGCTGTTGTGCTAGCCTGGTCCCAGATCGGTTTATGCCGTTGTGCTAGCCTGGTCCCAGATCTGTTTGTGCTGTTGTGCTAGCCTGGTCCCAGATCTGTTTGTCCTGTTGTGCTAGCCTGGTCCCAGATCTGTTGGTCCTGTTGTGCTAGCCTGGTCCCAGATCTGTTTGTGCTGTTGTGCTAGCCTGGTCCCAGATCTGTTTGTGCCGTTGTGCTAGCCTGGTCCCAGATCTGTTTGTCCTGTTGTGCTAGCCTGGTCCCAGATCTGTTTGTGCTGTTGTGCTAGCCTGGTCCCAGATCTGTTTGTCCTGTTGTGCTAGCCTGGTCCCAGATCTGTTTGTGCCGTTGTGCTAGCCTGGTCCCAGATCTGTTTGTGCCGTTGTGCTAGCCTGGTCCCAGATCTGTTTGTGCTGTTGTGCTAGCCTGGTCCCAGATCTGTTTGTGCTGTTGTGCTAGCCTGGTCCCAGATCTGTTTGTGCTGTTGTGCTATCATGTCAAGCCATGCCAAGTGACAAGGAGTGGACATGATAGCGCAACGAGATCTGGGACCAGGCTTTTTTGAACCAGTTGAATGGATGAATCTCTTTGTCTTGGGTTGATTGTTTTTAGGGATTGAGTCCTGGATGCTATGACACCTATAATGCCGATATTGACTGTCAGTGGATTGACATTACTGATGTGTCACCTGGGAAGTATATCCTTAAGGTTTGTTGCCATATTTTGTTCTATATTATTAGCTAAGGAGGTTTCTAATCCTGTTTTTATATTGTATGCCATTAAATAAACATTTTTGATATTACTGTCCAAATTCAACCTATTGTAGCAACACGATGTGAATGATTCCTAACCTAACATACTTTATGCCTTCATTATATTTTTTACAGATCACTGTAAACCCAGGTCACCAGGTTCCAGAGTCCAACTTTGACAATAATGTTGTTCGTTGTAGTGTTCAATACAGCGGCACCTCTGTCCAGGTTTCAGGGTGTACTGTTACATCGTGAGTGCTGTCTTTTTTACATTATGGGGGGGGGGGGGATACCACACCAAGGGATGAATCTATGTCCTTTTTCCCCCCTTGTGTCCCGACTCATCCCATCCTTCTCAAAGCACATTGTAGCAGAAGATCAGAGGTTCCGCCCCTCAGAGGAGGAACCTCTGTGCCAAGGAGAGAGAGGACACAAGGAATCAAGATTTGCCTCTGTAAAATACAATGCTGAAAATGATTGCTGGCATGATGTGTTTTCCTTCTATCTCACTATCTATCTATCTATCTATCTATCTCTATCTATCTATCTATCTATCTATCTATCTATCTATCTATCTATCTATCTATCTATCTATCTATCTATCTATCTATCTCACTATCTATCTATCTATCTATCTATCCAGGTACTAAGAACAAAGGAAACACCACCGAAGAAGCTTTACGATGATGTGCAAAACATGACAACAGCCAACATGACAACAGCCAACATGGACAGACAATCAAATATGAAGACATTCTTGTTTACAGTATTTATTGGTCTGAGTTTCCCGCAAAGCGTAACATTTCTTTCTTTCTTTTCTTTTTTACTTTGTGAATATTCCTGGTTTAAACAATATCATATTACACTATTCACCCTTCTTTTTTTTAAAGCATAATGTGCAAAGTTGATAGAGACAAAGGTCATGGATGAGAAAGACTGTAGTAAATATTTCACTGTTGACGAAGCATGTGACATAACATTTGATTTTAAATTTCATCTTCACAAGCATAATTTTGTTTGGAATGGTAAAAGGTTTAATTGATTTGTTGTGGTATACATTATACATAAAATGGTTGTTTAGGTGCTAATTTAAGATTGTTACTGTAAGGAAGTTTTAGTATAATGGATATATTTAATCAAATGTTGCCATTTTAAACCATGTTTACAATATACGTGAAATATTGGTGCTACATTTACTTGGGTTATGTAATAAATATTGGTGCTACATTTACTTGGGTTATGTAATAAATATTGGTGCTACATTTTGAGACTGGAGGAAAGTTAAAATATTTGTTTTATTGGGACTATAGAGAATTATTGACTTGTTTGAGTATATACATTTGCATTTGAGTCATTTAGCAGATGTTCTCATCAACAGTGACTTACAGTAGTGAGCGCATTTAGGATATTTTCTATACAGGTAAGAAAACATACTCTTTTAAGCTAGTTCTACTGAACTTCTAACCATACTGTACATATTGCTGGGCTCATGTGTTTGTGTTCCATTCATGATACAACACAAAGATCTGCAAATGTATTGTGAATGCAATTTAAATCAAGTTTGGATTTTATTTGAAATTGCATTTAAAAAAAAAAAAATTATTGTCTCAATATTTGGAGAGAGAGAAATAGGCCATGTAAACACAATAAAATGCTTAAAGTTCTCCCAAATCATGTCACATTTTTATCGTTAAGCGACGTGGGCTATACTTTGAAAAACTGTGGCAGTAGCATAATTTAACATATTTTTACCAAACCTGTTAATAATTAACAGAATCAGTTATTAAAATCTCACAGAAATGTCAATTACAGTTGCTTGACGATTTTCCATGTTCAAGATCACCACAAAACAAAATAGCAAGAGTTCAAGATATGACAAGATTGTATAAAAAAAGACCCCCAATAACTTCACAGTATATTCTTCTTATTGAGAGGGTTTTGAAATATATTAACTCATTTTAAAGCATATAGGCATTCACAGGAAAAGCACATGTAGATTGACTGCTGAGCTGACCTGACATTTAACTCAAAGTCAATGAAAAGTCCTTTTTCCTTCATGTATTAATGGTTTAGGTCATCTCCTCACACTGTTCCTGACCCTGGCAGTCATTATGAATGCAGGTTGTGGGTGAATATAAATTCCACCTGTTAGATATCCTAACTCAGAATAATATGAATTGCAGGTAGGGTTAAAATATATATTTTTTTAATTTGCCAGGTTTTCCAGAGATCCCGTTTGGAAGATTCTTGGATTTATTTATTTTCCTGTATATTTTGCAACCCTACTCGCAGGCCTGATGTGACCTGTAAACCATGAGTATCAAGCCATTGTATTGAGGGTAAAGCTTGGCCTCAAAATATGGCCTGACGAGATATGTAATGTATTGTCACAATGAGTTGAATTATAATGATAATGTGCCACTTGGATGAAGGCAACAGGACTGAAAATTAACCAATTCAACAACCATGTATGTCTCGGTCACTAACACCGGAGGCAACTCTACCATTCACTCAAAAAGGCAAGGCATAGTTTATCATAGCTGATATAACTCAAATCTGGAACCCCTACATGCTCACAGCGACTATTGGTTTGTGTAACGACTACAACATCACTAGGTAACTGTACTCAGATATTTTAGGTGCGAAGGGTGTGTGAAGATCAATGTCTCCCAGGGATGACTCCATGAGACTGCTCAAGTCAGAGAACAACATTGAATTGACAAATTGAGCTTTGACTTCTAGCACGACATGGCTTTGACTTCTAGCACGACATGGCTTTGACTTCTAGCACGACATGGCTTTGACTTCTAGCACGACATGGCTTTGACTTCTAGCACGACATGGCTTTGACTTCTAGCACGACATGGCTTTGACTTCTAGCACGACATGGCTTTGACTTCTAGCACGACATGGCTTTGACTTCTAGCACGACATGGCTTTGACTTCTAGCACGACATGGCTTTGACTTCTAGCACGACATGGCTTTGACTTCTAGCACGACATGGCTTTGACTTCTAGCACGACATGGCTTTGACTTCTAGCACGACATGGCTTTTATTCCTTATGATTAAAAACTATTGGACACAGTAATACACACTCGGAAACTATCCATTTTACACAGTGTGTGTGAGTGTGTGCATGACTGTACGTGTGTGTTCAGGGGAGAATGATCTACGCAAACCAAGAGAAACCCAGTACCTCCTACTCAACCACAACCTGGAACTGACAGGAAACATCACCATCAACAGATATGGAGGAAAGAGATGAACAAAGAGCTCAACAACCAATCTTATGATGACATTTGGTTGGTATTTCCACATCCACAGTTATTCTCCTTGACCATGACTTACTGGCTCTATAGCAATGGTTTCCTTACTGGCTCTATAGCCATGTTGCCTTACTGGCTCTATAGCAATGGTTTCCTTACTGGCTCTATAGCAATGGTTTCCTTACTGGCTCTATAGCCATGTTGCCTTACTGGCTCTATAGTCATGTTGCCTTACTGGCTCTATAGCAATGGTTTCCTTACTGGCTCTATAGCCATGTTGCCTTACTGGCTCTATAGCCATGTTGCCTTACTGGCTCTATAGCCATGTTGTCTTACTGGCTCTATAGCCAT